>NW_015092240.1:1244913-1261687 GCF_001431845.1 Calidris pugnax | reverse complement strand
GAGCCGGGCGCCGCGGCCCCCCGGGGGGGAGCACCTCTGCCCGCCGCGGCCCCTCTGAGGCGGACCCGGCCCCACCGGATCGGGGCGGATGGGAGCGGAGCCCGCCCGCCGCCGAGGGGCTGAGGGAGGCGGCGCGGCAACAGGTGCCGGCGGCGGGGCCAAGCCTCCGGATGGGCAGAGCGGGACCCAGAGCGGGACCCAGAGCCCCCCGGGCGGCCGTGAGGGGCCGCAATGGCCAGGGGCACCCACCGCAGTGCAAACTTCTCCTCAAGAGACAATAAACGCTGTTTGAGGGCACTTCTCTGTGAAAAGTCACACTGACAGGCTCAGGTGTTCGCCATGTCGTGAAAGGGAGTTGGCAAATCCATAAGAAATGGCAACTTTGGGTGCAAATAGTACTTTGGCCAGCTGTGGAGGTGTGAGATTGCTCTTCGGCTCCATCCATGGTCATAGAGTCATAGAATCATAGAATGGTTAGGGTTGGAAGGGACCTCAAAGATCACTGAGTTCCAACCCTCCATCCATGGTGCTGCTCTTGGGGCGGGTTTGTGTCCGGAGCTGCCCCACAGGCCTCCCCGCTGCGGCGTAAGGCAGGAGACCACCACATACTGTCGGTTGGGTTGTCAAACATTGGAACAGGCTGCTGAGGGAAGAGGTGGAATCACCATCCCCGGAGGGACTTAAAAGGCAGGTAGACTGAGGTGCTGAGGGACGTGGATTGGTGATGGACTTGGCAGTGCTGGGTTGGTGTTCGGACTCTGTGATCTGAAAGGTCCCTTCCAGCCTAGACGATTCCATTATTCTACATTGTTAGTTGCTACTTTTCAACCAAAGTAGTTGATCTGGTGTTTAGAAGGGGATTTTTTTTTGAAAAAAAAGGCTCTGCGAATTGATGCTGTAATGGGGCCTGACCTCTTAGGAGCAATATTACACACTGACTAATCGGGGCCCTGTGGACAATTTATGACTTGGCTGGTGCCGCTCTGTTTCCCTGCACAGTGGCTCAGCAGAGATAACATTTATCCCTTTCAAATTCAGCCCCATTATCCGTGCACTGTACAGTCCTGCGTGCCGTGACCTTGGGATACGTATTTCATGGTTTTGAGGTTCCTACTGTGTCATGCAGGATTGTTTCTGAGAAAAGCCAGAATTTTGGTGATGCTTTTGTTGTTGAAATATGCCACAATATTTGAAAAATTCAGGAATATTGAAATATGGTTTGTGACACAAATTGCAATGATAATTTTGAACGTTTTAACTATGTATATTTCTGTGCAGATCTGTCACTCTTGGAGCACAAGATGCTTCCTGAGAGATTACAAAAGCCTTTCACCCTCACAGCTACTTCTTGTAACCTTGACAATCCAAGTTTATGAAAAATCATGTTTTATTAGTAGTTTGTTACAGTATAATAAATATTTTCATTTGGCTTTGAGGACTTATACACCAAACATATCTTTATCTTCCTCTTATCTTTCCTTATCCATCCTTTCTGAAAATAGGATATCCCAGCTCAACTCTATAGTACTTTAGCATTGCTGTTTGGAAAGAGTTTTTAAAATATACTAATTATGATTAATATATTTTAGTTTAGTATTGTTCAATTATAATTGGTGCTGCTTGGGTATAGCAATTAAAAAAAAAAATCTTACTCATAGAAGTCTACAAAAAGGTGTCAAACGTGGCCATAATGAAGTTACCTGTTTCCTCTGAATAATTGGGATTTTTCACGGGACTATAGAGTCCCATTTTACCCCTTTAGAGGGTAAATCCCCATCAGAGTCCCGTGGTGTGCAGGATTATAACCTCTAGATAATTTTAGCTTTTTCATAAGCCATGTGAAACTCAGATATGCCTGTATGAAAGTGAGACCACTGCTCTCTGGCTTGCCAAAATCTATTCTAAGGCATAAGCACAGGGGCTTTTTCTGTATGAATTCTTCATTTTCTGTACATTTCAGGGCAGCTTTAGTCAGGACTAGCTGTAGTCCAGTCCCCAGATTGAGTGCCCACTGGTGGTTGAAATGCTTTAAGTCCATTTCTGGAGCTTTTCATCGGGTTGGAAAAGGCATGAGCTAAGCCTGCCCTGCAGGTCTCCTGCCCTTAGGGATGCCTCAGCCCAAGTGTACTTCCAGGGATTGGGATGTTCTCCTTGGCAAGCCCGTTCCTCTGAGAGCTCTCCTGACTGAGCTGTCCTGGCTTCTACAGACTAGCGTCGAGCTTCCTCCACTGAGTATCTCAAAAAGAAGACTGCCGTGCCATTGACTGTTTCCCAAAGGTGGCACGCTATGGAAATTCAACTCCATTTTGTTCAGCTTGATCACTGGGGACATCTGGGCTCTAAACTGGGATCTTGAAGCAACTGCAAATATCCCGCTATGTGGAGACAGTACTGAAAAGATCCCTCAGTAGTTGGGGCTTGGGAACAAAGAGGTTTATGTGGTACTTTTAATAACCACATGAAAGAGGAGATGCAGTGCCACAGTAGGGGTGGTGAGAAGAATCCTTTTTGCCCTGTGGGGTGGATGATGAGAAAGTGACTGGGACCTGTCTTCCATTGCGTCCAAGACTGAGAAAGATAAATCATTAACAGCAGGAGTTCCACTATCCTGCATGTTACCAACTGAAATGCCTAATAGTTTTGTTTGAAGTCTAAGGACTACTGAAGTTATGCTTTCTTTGTAGAAAATCTATTTCTAGGAAAATACAGCATGCTTTTCCAGGCCACCAGTGCAGAAGAATCTTGTCGTAATTTTGATAAAAATACTCCTTGTGACATAATTCTTGGTTTTGGCAGCTGTCTAACAACACCTTTTACAAAGAACAGGTGACATCCAAAATGAGTGACCGTGGCAAAGCAACTGACTTTCAAAGCCCAGATACCATCACTATTGTTCACAGACATTTTTTAGAATCTTTCACAGGTGACGAGACATCTCGTGATGATTTACAGGTGTGGCTTACAAATTACAGCTTCTTCTGCAGTTAATTAACCTGATTCAAGATACAGCAGTGTCTTTACATCCACTCCAGTGGGATCTGCTCACTCTCTCAGGCTGAGTGAAACCTGATGGGTCCCCAACATGGCTTTTAGGCATCTTGGAATTTGCTGAGGGCTCCAGAATCAAGGCACATAAGTAGGTGGGCTGCTTTGCACATTTGGAAATTGGGCTGCTTAGTGCCTAATCTGGAGACTTTTGCCAGTAGTTTGCAATATTTTTAAAGAAAATCAGACCTCTGTGGTGGCTTCAGTCTCTGCTCTTAAGGTCTTTTCTTATCGTTATTTGCTCATATTTGTTGTTCAATAATCTCTTTTCTTTAAGCCATTGCTAATGATAATTAGATTCCTTTGCTACTCATTTCTACACTGGGTTTAGTGTTTATAGAGTCTATGAGATAGATGTATATCTTGTAAATAAGATTTTTTTAGAAGTGTTTTCTAGGCTGTGTTAATGAAGGCAGACTTTTTGGGTGGGGAATAGTTTAATCTTGGATAAGCATGTATAAACAATAGTAAACTAAAACAATTGAAATCCACTAGTCCTAACAGAGTAGCCATGACTTTTTTTTTTTTTTTTTTTTTTTTTTTTTTAATATTCTGAGGCATGTCAAATGCTTCCTAGAGGCAAGACAAATAATATAATTCCAAAGTATGATTCATAAAACCATCCTGGGCTAATTGCATGTTCACGTTCGTCTTCATTATGCATAAACTTTCAGGAGGCAACCTTTTTTTCTAAGACAAATAAATGTTTTCATTTCTTTTAAAGATATTTTTTTCAGTGCTCATTTTCATTTGAAATCTGAAAGGGCACGGGACAACAGGTGCTGCTCAGACCTGCTTCTCCCCACAGGTGGGACGCCTCTACACTTTGGGCCCTCCAACAGGGCAAATAACAAAGTGAGCTGACCTTGGCTGTCATAGCAATAAGTATAAGCAGGAGGCTCTCTGCATACCATTCTTTGGCATAAATTAGAAACAATCAGGTTTTATCTCTCTGGGATTGAAGTATCTGAACAATATGCTGTTAATTTCAGAGAGTTCCGTTAATGAGAAGAGGCTTAGCTGCCTGAACAGAAAATCAGTTCTGTTTTACCTCAAACCAGGACAATGCTATAATATCTACAGCCAGAATAATTTAGTCAGTCTTTAATCATGTCAGATAAACATCTGTAGCACTCATTTGAAATCCCTTTTTAGATCTTTCAGCCTTTACACCACTCATCCAACAGCCTTAACATTACAGAATTTGCTTCCTCTTGAGGCTTTGAGTCCAGCACTGCATGCCTAATAACAAAAACCTCCCTGGAAGTATATTTTCTTTGCCCTGCTTCTTGCTACCTGTGGGAAGCAACTCTGCTGACCTTCCATGTCCTTCATCCCATCTGATGCTAGCCCAATAGAAGTAGTAGAGGCTGAAGGTTAAGGTCTTTGTGCCAGATGCTATAGAGATTATCAAAAAGACAATCCCGGCTTCAGAAGACAAACCATCCAGGAGAAATTAGGAAAACATTCAACAAGTGTTGAGACAGACATGAAGAAGGTGAAGGCAGCAATTAGTCTGTATGCATTTGCATGGTTTAATGGTCTCAGTGGGCATGTTGACAACAGGTAGCCAGTAGTCTTTAGTGTCACTGAAAAAAAAGGCAGGCAGGTGTAGACAGCATTTCAGAGGCTGGTTTTAAGGAGATATTTAAAGAACAGAGACATGTAAAGTGTGATATTGTTATGATGCCTGTTAAAAGGTATTTCAGGTACTTCCTTTTATACCGTTCCTAAAAAGTGAGGTTTGTCAGTGCTGTTGAGATGTCTGAAGCAGGACAGAAAGAGTTAATACCTGATGTGTTACCCTGTGGATATTGAGCATGCATATACCTTTTCATTGCAAGCAGCTCCCTGGATTTTAACAGGCTGATGCATACTGTGGCAAGTTGGATATATATTTGAAAGACTGAGATCTTTGCTTCTGTGTTTTTTAGGCTTGGTCCTGTCTTTGTTTTTATGGGATTTTTTTTGGTATAAGAAATGAAACACTGTTGCTAGAATGACCCAGAAATTATTTTTCTGATAAATGGAGTTCATTTTCTCCAGCTTTGACTTTTCGTTGTTTTCTGAAGCAGCTCACTGCAAAACCCTATTTAAACTGTCAGGTTAAATAAGTCCTTTAAAAAGAAGTAGTGAGTAGAGAAATAAAAGTAGTATTGTCTCTGTGGTACTCAGAGGTATTTTACCACACTGAGCCACTAGAATGCAATGTGCCTCTTTGTCCCATTTCAATGGTGTGATGCACTCCCTATGTAGGCTTATGAATCCATGAGTCACGTAAATAAGAGCCTTGCTTGTTTGCTTCTAGCAATAAAGAGACAGAATGGCTGAATTCAGTCACACAAGCAACTTTTCTGGAGGTATTTTCACGTAAGCATGTTGATCAAAGTGTTCCTCCATCAGGAAGAAGAAAGAAAATACTTAATCAAAATGAACTTTTCTTTGAGAAAAGATAGATTTCTGCATTATTTACTCTCAAGAAATTTAAAATTAAAAGATACTTTTTTCAAAGCCCTGAGCAAGCTGATCTATCTTTGAGGCTAGTGAAGCTCAGAGCAGGTGCTGAACTTGGCTCTGAAGTTGAGCAGGAGGTAGACAAGATAACTTTCCCTTCTAATTTCAAGTATGTTGTGATCTTGTTGCTCTAAAGGGTCGTGACATCGCTGTCTGCCTCTGCTTCTGGTTTGAAGTTCTTCCATGGAAACTGTAGTTCCCGTTACTTTGTTATCTCCAGTAACCCCCTGCTCGCTTGCTGTGCTGTATTGCTGGGGATATTGAAGGTCCTAACTAGTTTTTCCTCAAAGCTACTTTTTTGTAGCTTTGTTTTGGGTTTTTTAATTCAGTCTGATTTGGGGTGAAAATTGGGGCTGAACACTGGCCTTTTCCATTGGCTGGTGCTTCCAGTTTTAAAATTAGATCTACCTGAAAATGTCTTTCGTGCATTGGAGGCCCAGCCTCCAAGTTGCATACTCTTCAAACAGCCAACTTCAGTAAGGAAATAAACAAGACGTTTTGGTTGAGATTGTATAACACTTGTCTTTTCAAGAGGTTGTACTTGTATGTGGTAAGACCCTAAAGAGTAAAAGCCACAACAGAGCCAAGAACTGTGACTGCAAATAGAAACTATTCTCTGTCCTCTTGCCATTGCACTCGCCTCACAAAAGGTCGGCATTTCATATTTCCACTCATTACCAAGGTTGTCTGCTGCCTCCAAGGACAAAGGTGACAAGAATGAAATTTTGCATTATATTTCAAGAATGTGTGTACAAAATATTTCACCTCTCACCTTTAAAAGTTAGTATTAGAAAACCAGTAAAATATAACAGTAAAAGCTGCCAGACCGAAAATTTACAGGCTAATTTAGGAATAAATTCTTTACTGTGTGGGTGGTGAGACACTGAAACAGGTTGCCCAGAGAAGTTGTGGAGGCCTCATCCCTGGGGGTGTTCAAGGCCAGGCTGGATGGGTCTTTGAGCAACCTGGTCTAGTGGGAGGTGTCCCTGCCCATGGCAGGGGGGCTGGAACTAGATGGTCTTTCAGGTCCCTTCCAACTCTAACCATTCTATGACTCTATGATTCTGCTGATGGCAAATTCCTCTGAAGTTCTGTTGAGTAGATTTTACAGCCGTGAAAATGACAGCACTGGATATGTATCACCATGTATAGTCATACCTACGCTGGGAGAAAACAAAGTGGGCATGATTATAACAAATGCAATAGTCCTACACAACATCTGCTTGCACGCTCCTTTCTTGTCTCAGGAGCACATTTGATGAGTGATGCTTCTTGCTTGCTGAAATAAAGAGCACATGTGAATCTCTTCAGCTGGGAGTCACTTTGCCAACAGGGAGGTGTAAGACAACAAGTAATTTTACTTATCTCTTTATCTGATGCTGGGTTGCAGGTCTAAAATCCATGATTTATATATGTCGTGTGGGCTGGCAGCAGTCACTGGAAGCAGTCCATAAACTGAGAAATAGATTATGCCCTGCCATTTGTGCTGTTTTTAGCTAGTTGAAAAAGAATCCTAAAATAAAGGCTACAATAAGTGCAAAGATAAGAATTGGAAGAAAAAAAAACAAATTGAACAATAAAAAAGAGAACTGGCAAAGACGTGAGATAGAAGTTCCTATCCCAGACCACAAAACTGGAATGCTACTAGATCTCTCCCCATTGCAGTGCTGGGCACAGGGGCTCTCCCAGGGATAACTGCTCTGAGAAGAGGCCTGCAATGGTCATGGTTGAGATAGTTGAGCAATGGTCATGCATTTTGGAAATGACCGAAGTTGTTTGTGGCTGCCTTCAAACCCACATCAGAGGGCAAAGCTGTCCCGACACCTCTTTTAGGGCAATCAGCAGAACTTGAAAGCTGAGGAAGCAGTGAAGGGTGAGATGAGGGATAGGGGAGCATCCCTTTGTTCCCCTGAGCAACAGCAAGTATTTGGGTGATGTCAACAATGTTAGCCTCAGATATTTTTCAATACCATCTCTGGACAGAAGTGAAAGATGTTGAAGAAAGCTTAGTTTCATGGGCAGAAGAGGCCAAAAGAAGAAATACTGAGAATATACCTAATTTTATAATTTGGAAGCAGTTCCCTCTCCTTCCTACTGTAAGGAGTGATTTTTGGATCCTTCCCATGAATTAACTTCTCATATTCTTAACTACTTTGTTGTGTCTTCCTTTGTCTCACCGAGTGTTTCCTTAAGTGACTTGCTCCTTGGTTCAGAGAGTTTCTCTCCCTTCACCTAGCACATTAAGGCTTAAAATTTGCTTCAGTTTCTGGACGTTGTCAAGGTTTTCATTTCAGAAAATCTGCAATGTGTCTCTGTATTAGACCAGTTTGAGGGGCCACCACAGCAGTGGTCACCAAATTCCTGTCCGCCCCGCTTTGATAAATGCAAAATATTGCCTGCCTGTCTGTCAGATGGGGAACTGAGGAACATTTGTATAATAGGGTTAAAAACTATAACAATGAGGCTCTGAGAAAACAAAGTATTACAAATACAGAGAAAAACCCAACACCATAGTAAATCAGGATCTCAGAGTGAAAAATGCTTTCTGGTGCTGATCCAGAATCCCCAGGGTGAGTGGCAGGTTTTTAGTTTTACTTCAGTGAGTTTTGGAACAGGACCTAAATGACCCTGGTGTCTAAACCAGACATAAGTCAGGGTAGATTTGTACTTCATCTTTTTGGGCTGTGAGCCGAACCGTGCAGCAGGGAAAAGAGCATGTATTGCTCTGGAGTAATAAGACAGGGAAGACACAGATAGTTTTCCATGAGATAAGAAAGAGCACTCATGAGTGCAGACCTCATCCATCCTGTTAAAACCATTCATCTTGTGAAGTCTGCCTCCTGGAATTGTGTATTTGTCTCTGTAAGATATTCAGCTGCTTTTTTGTCCCCTGGGTTTTCCACCCACTTGTTTTCCTCATCAGCAGTGGGGAAATTTATTAGACATTGCTCATGTGTGAGTGGGCTAAGAGGTCAGGGAGGTGACTGTGGAGGCCTGTTCATGTAGAGAGTGTATTGCTTTAAGGAGTGTTTATTTCTCAGATATTGTTAATCTCATGCACTCTGATGCCTGTGTCCAGCACAGAAATATTTAGAAATCCGATTATGTATTAAATATCCAAAATGAGACACAAAGTTGACAAAATGTCTAAACTAACAGGGACATGAGTATCAGTTAAATACGGACCTATTTGATAGTAATACTTTGTATTTTTATACTTTAAATTTTTAAGCCGCTATGATCATTTGAACTAATTAATACTTCAGATATTCCTGCAACATATGTAAGTCTCCTCTACCATTTACAGAACAGGAAAATCAGACATGAAGGTCTGGGGATCCGAATTTTAAATGCAGATTTGCATATTTGGCGTCCATGAGATCTGGGTCACTCTTAGTTATAAAAGCCTTCATACACATTTATGCACTTAATATTAGCTACTCCTGTTGGGAAGACTTGGCCTAAATGACTGATAAAAGGGCACAGAAACCAGGGGCAGAGCTGGGAAAGGAACTGAAGAGTCCATCTTCTTTAAACATAAAAAACAACTGAGCCGTAAAACTATTTCTAAGTGTATTATGCTTTGTGACTTTTATAATTGCAGTAACGATTTGATTTTATTTCAGTTCATGCTATTATTGAAAATTCAATCTAGATCGTAAGACCAGAGATGCTGCAGCTGCACTGGAGCAACCCCATGGTGTGTCCAGACTAGCATCCTGTGTGACTCTGGCCAAGAGGTTATATTTCTACAGTTGCAGAACACTTAGACTGGACTTGGGTCTTGGGGTGCTTTTTTCCTAGGCTATACCAGTTGTCTGTTGATCCACATGCTTAAGTAGAGGCAAAAGGGTCTCGTACTTCATTAACTTGTTAGAAGAGCAGACTACTCTTCCTTCATTAAAAGTACTCCCAAGAGGATTGAAAAGGGTGGGGACCTCCTCAGAGCCACCTGATCTAACTTTGAGGCTAATTGTACTTTAAGTAGGAGATTGGACCAGTGACTTTGAAAAGTTCCTTCCCAGCTGAATTACACTGCACAGTTTCCCTTTGATGAAACGACTGGGAGGAAAGGGGATGAGACTGTACAGTGGAGAACATGGGCTGTGCAAGAGGATCATTGTTAGCTCCCCATAGAGCTTGTAGAGTAGGGTTATCTTCCTCTTGCTTACCGTGGAGTACATAGGGCCCCTGCTAGGATACCACTTGTAAGATAGCTCTCCAGATAAGTAATGAAGGAGATCTGGGAACTAGTTATTAAAAGCAGTTAACAAGGCACCTTATCTTGCAAAATGGTCTCAGCGGGAGGGAGCAGCGCACGATGCTTCCCAAGCAGTTCCCAGCTCCTTGCAAATGATACTCAGGTACGCCTTAAATTACTTGATGATATGCTAAAGTACCACCAGATGCTTCTTAATTTTCTCTGTTCCACCTGCTCAGTTTGTCAGTGCTTTCTGGGCCTGATGCCCCTGTGTCGATGCCTGTAAGACAAAACCAGCCCCCTTGTGCTGCCCACTGCTGCTGCAGCGCCCTTCCCTTTCTGGTGATGATGTGAAAATTCCCTGCAGTAAATTTTTGAGATGTATAATGCCAGTCCATGCAACAACCACCAGATGGTAATGAAGAGCAGACTGGTTGTGTGTCTTCCGTAGATTAAGTGTATTATCTCAATGGCAAGTTTTGCCTTTGCAAGCAGAGCTTACAAATACAGCTCTAAATGCCAATTTGCTCAGCTGAGACCCCTGGGCCACAGCAAAAGTCTGGCAGCTCTATTTGCATTAAAAAATCGTTCTGTTTGTTTTTATACTAAAACATTTTAAAGGGAATATTTTCTAAGTAACACAGGAATACTGATATTATTGTTTAGTACAGAGATGTTATCCTTATGAGGAAGGTTTTGACTGTAGTTGGTGTACAACTATACGAGCTATCCCTTGTAAGCAGGTAGATGCAGAACACCTTTAGGGGGCTGTATGCCTTGCTCCTTCTGGAGTGGTAATATTTCTTAAAATGTCATGACCATAAAGGATGTATCTCTTCCAAGGTAGAAGGTCTTCCTATTAATGTGTGTGCTTGACACCAGCAAGGACAGCAGTGGTGGGAAGTGAACCAAACCAGAGCAAAGTGTCTCTTCTGTACTGAACATCATTATCAGTGGAGAGGTGGTGCTGAGCATGGCTCACCTGCCCCCCAGCATGGTAATGAGAGGGATGAGCAACATAAACAGAAGCTCATCAGTACTGCTAGTGCTAGGCTTGAGGATCAGAAGCCAGCCCCACAGGGGTTGTGAGATTTGGAAGTCTCAGTTTTACTCATCTACCTGCGGGATTTGAGGTTCTTTATGCAGTACCTTATAAAACACCTCGGTCAAATTTTCAGGCTTTTGTCCCCCATCATACAATCCAGACTTTGCAACTCTCCTGCTCTCTCTTTTAAAGAAACATAAGGCTCCTTGGGCCTTTGAGAGACCCAGGCAAACCAAGCACCGTGAAGGCAAGGAGAAAATCACTGGAGCTGATGCCAATGGCTTCAGTGTGAGTCAGGAGCCAACCTATGGCTCCCGTGGCGTCCTTTAACTCATTCTCCAGGCATCTGCTCATAGCTCATATGCTTCTGGGATTAATAGACGTGTAATGACTGGGAACATGAACCCTTCCAGAGAGGCAGTTTGCTGGTGCCTCTCTCGTTCCCCCTGGGAGCAGGGGCCAGCAGCAGGATGCAGCTATCTTAAAACTAGGCAGTATAGTGTGGAAGCTCTGCCTGGAAGCTCTGCCTGGAAGCAGGGACCCAAAGAAGACCACAAGCGGGAATGCCCAGCCTTCCTCCCCTTTCCTTCTGAGCTTCGGCAGCCCCTGCGAGCTGCCCCTTCCTTAGCCCCTTTCCGCCCTGTCTGCTGCCTCTGAAAGCTGCAGAAGGCTTGCTGCTGTTGTTTGGGGCACCCAAAAATTTTGGCACATTTTGCATTCAACTTGGAAGCCCTGACAGGGGAAGGCAGTGGCTTCCCAGATTCCTCCCCACAACCCTGGCTGCCATGTCCTGCACCTCGATGAAACAGACAGCCTTGTACTTTCTTTAAAAAAATCTCTATTCTCCCCACATGAAGAAATCATATTTTCTGGGGATGCCCATTTCAGCTCCAGAAATCAGGAGATCTGCTTTATTCCCCTGTCTGCCACTGAGGAGGTGACAGTGACATGCCCTGATGGCCTTTGCACCTCTAGGCTCTGCTGCAGACAGGACATGGGTCAGTGACGTGCCCAATTATATGCCTGTGTGTGCTGGGGAAGCAGTAGGGATAGAGAAGAAATGAGAGATGGAGGCATAGGAATTCTTTCACACTTTCTTGCTGAGAACACTTTTTGCCCCAAATTGGCGGTTCCTGCAGCAAGTGCTTCCACAAACACATTTCCATTGCGGTGTGTAGAGTAGAGGTCCCCTTAAATATGAAGCTGACAGTTTACCTCCTTAAACATCCGTGTGTCAATCATTAGAAGAATCCACATAAATCCTATTGCAATCAATAAAAGCAATATATATATACGTGTGTGTATATATATATTTGCTACTCAAAGGATTTTCTTACCTTATTCCAAGCAATCAAGGACATGTGTGTTAAAATAACCATGGTACTGTAGAACAGTCTGGTAAATACCATATGTCAGGGGAAAAAATACCCAGCTAAATGCATGTCGGCATCAGTTCCTGCAGTTTCGTAGGAGTTCTGGCCGCGGAAGTGAAGCAAAGCTGGGCCAGCTAAAGGTTTAGTTTTACACCGAGCTGATGCTATGCTTTCAAAGGACAGCTGAGGTGGTGACCTGGGGCACAGCAGACTGGAGTTAAGCTCCTGTTCTGCTGCAAATTCCATAAATGGTGTTATAGTTTTGGGTTATGACTTAGGCTTTTTTTTGCATCTCATTTCCCCCGAGAACAGAAATAGTGGAACTATTGTGTCCAATCCTTAGTTAGTCTTATCTACCTAGACTGTAAGTTCTTGAGAGAAGCAACTGCAGCTGGTAACACATTTGCTACCAAAGAATGCAATGGGATCCTTTTAAAACCGGAGGTAACAACTTTGTGATCAAACATGGAAATAAGAAGCTGGAAAGAAAACTGTCAGAACTACAATAGCAAGGGAAAGCTGGACTGGAAGAAGAGGAGGAATGAGATTAAGCATCTATCTTACTGCTTCCAGAGCAGAACTTCAGTTGCAGTCAATAGACCCAAAATCCAAGCTACTTAAACATAACCACATCCCTCGATGTGCAATTGAGGCCCATGGTAGCCTGGCATCACTACTGGTGGAAAACTCTTCGCTGAACAGGTAGTTCAGGCTTCTCCTGAGCTCCAAATTGAAGTCTTGATAAAGCCAAGGACAGTTGTATTTTTTGTTGGTCCCCATGGTCTCTTTAATGTGTGTGGATGCAGGAGAGGAGGGGAGTGAAAGACCCCTTGCACCCTCTAGATAGCTGTACAGAAAAAAAGTATCCATATCTTTTCTTGGTCATCTGCCGAAAATGGGATTGGGATATATTTTTTCCAAAGAACGGATATTCAACCCCTGACCTTTAAAAAGGATATATGTGAAGACAAGCCATTTGCTCAAGACTATAAGAAACTGTATTGATATAGGCAGAAACTGTAAAAAGTCCAAGAAATCAGTGACTTAGCTATTCAGATAAAGAAACATTTAGGTTCTTGGCAATGACCCCAGTTTTATCTTCTCTTTTGTAAGTGTTAGAGGCTTTTAACTATGCAATATGTAGTTGGACATTAAAGATTTTCTCAGTCTTTTCTGTATAATCTTGGCTGTCTTCATGGATTTAATACCAGGACTATCTCAGGTCAAAATCAGCTGAATAATGAATTTTGCTGGGGAAAAGGATGTAACCTATAATTTACCTATATAACCGGTAATGTTGCTGTAATCCATAGTTTGCAAAAAAAACCCTGGAAAGGCTAGATAACGCCTTCCACAAGAAAAGTACTGACTCTCTTTCCACTTAATCTGATGGTAAAGTAGAAATGGGAAGAGTGATGAAAAACTTTTCTGCTTCTCTGTGTGTTGTGATAAATAAAAAATGATCAAGCTATACTTGAAGATCCATAGCTTTGGATAAAAATGCTTTTGAGGCATGGCCAGAATGTCTGCTTCATCAAAAATCATTACGAGGATGCATCAGCATAGGGGCAGTAAAAAAAAAAAAAAAAAGTCTATTTAAAATACTCAAGTGCTTTCTGAGCATATGGAGCTGGGCAAAAATAGTCCCTTTCTTACAATAGTCCACGACGGGTGAGATTTCTTCAGAGAAATCTTGGAAGAATTGGTGGTAAAAGCTGGAGAAGCTGAGAAAATGCCAAATTCAGCATTTTTAGGGACCACCAATCCAGCCTGTGACCACTAAATCCCTCTTGGAATCCTCAGGTTCTTTTAGAGAGATGATGTAATCCAGAAATTCTTTGAAGTGATCACAGACCATTTGAAGCAGTATTTTTAAAATCAGCATACATCTGCTAGTGACAAAGAAGCATCCTGGGAGTTTCTGTATGTGCCTATCTATGTTACAAGTACATTACAAAAGAATCTAGAATATATCTCGAGATGTAATTTCAAAAATGTTGAAATTAGCCAGGGCAATGCATTTATCAAAAGGTATAAGCAAGTACTCAGAAGTGATTTATCTGGCTTACAGGGTTGTTTACTGTTATTTTGAACTGTTTTATGTTCCCTTCAAGCCTAGTTTTGTAGAAGTTTCAGCAATATACAAATGATACAGTTGTTCAGATATCAAGGACAGCAATCTCTGTTGTGGGTATTAATCTTATTTAATTCTTGATAGTCAGTGCTGGATCTAAGGGAGATATCAACCACTGATAAATTAGCAAAGTGTTTGAACTCTTTTTCTAGGTTTAGAGAAGGTGATTTCTCATTTAGTTTTAGCACTTGGAGGGAGTAAATGCACCCAGATGGCACCTGGATCGTACACCAACACAACCTGTGGCAGGGAGGGTGGGACAGAAGGGCACTACGTCTACCTTTTCTTAGAAAAAGCAACACAAGCACCTTCTTAGAAGCCATGAGTACTTCTTGCCTGGTGCCCTGGCATGGTGCATCCACAGATCTTTCAACCTGACATTACTGTACTGAAGTACCTTTCCTGAAGAGACAAAAAATGTCAGTGATATTATTTGTTGTTCTAAAGAACCTGGGAATCATGCAAAGACAGCTCAGTTCCTAAAAATGCTGGAAGGGGAACAACTTGAGTGAGTTTCTTTGCTTTCTACCTGCAGCAGAACCCCTGGACCAACGGATCTGTGTTCCCTATGACTCCAGGCGTGGATCTGAGAGGGGGCTGAGTGGTAACGTTTCTCAGGACATTGATGGGGAGATCATTACTGGTGAATGCCACTCAGCTCTTCAGTGGCAGTTCATGCAGGTGTCTGCACATACGCCGAAGGTAATAAAACAATCTAAACCCAAGGGTGCCCCCGTCTCTGCCAGGGCGTTGTTGGCTTTCTTCCATGGCAGCTGCTGGAAGTGGCAGTGCTGCGGAGCCGCGCTTTGCTCCGTGTCTGTGAGACGCCAGCAGGATTCTTCCCAGTTCTCAGTCACCATCTACTGCCCTTGTGGTTTGTTTCGTGTATTTGGCTTCTGCCAGCAAAATTTTTCTGAAGTATCCCTAGATTAGATAATCTCACTTAGAAATACCTTCAATGTTTGGCAACCAGGGGTTACTTTTTCCTGCAAGGGACAGGAAAACTAGAGATTATCTTTACTGGAGGCCAGTCCTAAATGTCCCCTTGGCATAGTCCATGCTTTATCAGAAGACCGGTCCGGAAAAACAAATTACATCACTTTACAGAAGATGAAAAGTGGCTGATTAACCCAGGCGAAGTTATCTGATGTGGGGAAATTAGACTCCTGAAGAGCTGCTGATCCATCCTTCTGTCGTTCCTGATCAAGTTGCTAATGGGGCCGGGGCGGTGGGCTCTTGCTGGCATGCTGGTTTTCACCTGTGCGTGGAGTGAAACAGCCTGCTCCCAACCTCTCATCACGGGAGCTGGCGTGACCTTGGTGTGACAGCCTGCCCTCTGCGTTGTCCGGGCTCGTCCATCCTGCACGGAGTGTGTCTGCTGCCCATAGACAGGCTGCCTGCTCTGGGAGGTTTTGGCAGAGTATTCATCCTTCCCGGGAGGCAGTCAGTAGATGAGGATCCTGTCAAATCCTCAGGAAGCAGACTAGTAATCTGCAGAGGCCTAAATAGGGCTTTTAAAATTGGAAGCAGAACTGACTGCCTAGACAGAGTTTTTTTGAAAGATAAACAGCGTCAGCAAGCTAAATGGATTTCAAGCACAGCTTTAATTGTTTTTCAAAGGAATCGGCAAAGGGCACCCTAGCTGGAACAAGCTCTGAAGTACAATCAGGAAGATTTCAAGTGTACAGTAGTTTTGAAGATAATCAGGCATTTCAGTGCTGGGAGATATTGTAGCGAGTAATGAATAAAGCCTTTTTATGTCAGCATTGACACTACTGTAGTCGTGGAGTCAATTACAATACCTGCTCTGTGCGCTCCTGGATGATGAACTTCACCATCCTCATTAAAATTGACACGCGCACTGATTTCCAAAGGCAAACAATTGTCCTGGCAGCACACTTGATCAGAAGAACAAGTTGCTTCTTGCCAATACCTATTGTGGGGGACACCCCCCCCTCCCCTTTTCCCTTCCTTTTCCCCCTCTCCGCCCAACCATCCCAACAGCCTGTGACAGACCAGCAACACTTCGTGAGTGGATTTTACTGTCATTGCTGCAGAATCCCTTGGACCTTGTCAAATGGAAATTATTTGGGTCACCAAATCTTGCTTCCTAATTATAGGAATGAAAAGTGGGAAGGAAGGAAAGAAGGAAAAAAAAAAAAAAAAGATATAATGTGAAACCATTCTTTTATCCTGGCATTTTTTGCTTTAAGAAACCCGGCATAACCCACTCGCTCCCATCCTTTTTTGGGATGCGCTGGGTTTTAACCTTGAAGTCGGAGCTCTCTTTCCTCTTTCTCTCCCTCCAGCTCCTCCGCCACCGGAGCGGGGGGGTGGCGGGGGGGGGACCCTCCCGCTCCCAAACCCTGGCGAATTAATCGGTGGTTTTGTTCCCCCTCCCCGGAGCCGAGGGGATCGGGACGAAGGGAGACTTTCTCCGTGATCACCACCGCGACCCCCCC
>NW_015092240.1:1198535-1244466 GCF_001431845.1 Calidris pugnax | reverse complement strand
GGAGTGGGGGGGGACGACACACCGGGTATGGGCTTGGGGCGCAGCGCTCGCCGTTCGTACCGACCCGTTACCGACCGACAATGTGTGTGTGTGTCCCCATCTCCGCTCCGGGGTCCGAGCCCCCCAGGAAGGGAAGGGCCGGCAGCTCCTGGCACCCCAAAGCTCCGGGGGAAGCTGAGCGACCCCCGCCGTGGGGGCCCCGCTGGGGCGGTCCCGTGGCTCAGCCCCCGCTTCGCCGCTCTGCCCACACCGGGGGCTCGGCTGCTGCTGATGCGCTGGGGAAAATTGTTTTTTTTAAAAAAAAGCCCTGAAGCCGGGGTGCGTTGGCTGGGTGAGGATGGAGGGACCTGCCTGACGTCCAGATTTTTCTGCTTCTTGGCAGTTTTTGACCCCAAAATAGCGCAGGTCGGGTCCTAATAGAAAGGAGAGTACTTTTGCCAGCCTGGGAGGTCGGGTCTGTGATGGGTTCTGTGCCACTAGTTAGGGAAAAGCAGAGCTCAGGTGCCTGAGCACAGCAGTTCTTTGCCACAGTTACTCGGATTTCCAGGTGTGATTTAGAAGTAGTAGACTAAATTGCTGGATAGGAATTAGAAGTGGAGGAGTCTCCAATTTGCCTTCACCTGTGCTCCGCTTGTGGGGGTTCTGTGCCCTTTTTGTGCCCCGGGCTGTTAAGATGCAGTTTTGTGCTGCTGAAGAAGCAGCCAGACTTGCTGTTCTTTATTGGGTTTTGATGTTACTGTGTAGGGACTCGGAACCAAAAATCATTAGGATCCAGACAAAATAAAAGTTTATTTTGTAATCTGTAATGATGCTATTAAAAATATGAATTTGAAAGTAAAAGAAAAGATTTAAGGAGAAATGCTACAGTCCTTCTTATGATGCACAAAGCTATACCAAGTGTTTTACAGGCTGCTTCCTATATGGGATTGAATGAGATTTTTGTGTAGGTTTATGTCGCGAAATACTTTCTTCCTCCTCTCAAAGTACCTTCTTCATACACGTGATCCATCCACACTGACATGTGTGCCAACACGTTCCCCACATGCCACATGCAATGGTCACATGCACGGTCGTGATTGTTAAAGGGCAACACCTGGCATCGTGTGTCACCCCTTTATTATTTTAAGAGTAGGGGCTAAACGAGGCCTTCTTGAAGTTACCTTACCCATCAAGCGAGAAGGAAGCTAAAATTATTAGCACCCAGAGGAATGGTTGGGAACTGGTAGCCTTCTGTGATTTAGTCTCTGCAGAGAGGTTACAGACACTTCTGCACGCGTACAAGAGATGTTCTATGTTTGGCATCATTTTAGGTTGAATGCCAACTAATTAGTCATCTAGCAAAGATGCTTTATGAGCATTATCAGACTTCCAAAATTAAACAACTACTAAATATGTAATATGACATACAGTTTATGTTGATTTTTATTTTAATACAGTTGTCTTTGCAGGATATTTTGCAAGAGTAGATCTTTTTCCCTCATAAGTGTTGCGGACTTTCAGCAAAATGCTATCAAGGAGAAAAAGTTCATTGTATCTCCTTGAATTTCCATAACATCAATATTGAAGTAAATGATGGAGAGTGGAAAAAAAACCTCTCAGATTTCAGCCTCGGGAAAACGCTTCTGCGTGAATATTTCACAAAATGGATATTATGTTGCTTCTTGCTTCCTCCTTCCTTCCAACATCTAAACCACTCATCTTTGAGTTTTGAAGTTTTAAGTAACACATGGGGGAAAAAAAAAAGCTTTATTTTTAAAAATGATTCCTGCCTCCCTAGCTCCTTACAGCAAAAGTTGTCTTCACCTGATTTGACAAGAACAGCTTTCAAAAAAACATCCAAACCAAAACCAACCAAAAGAAGAAATGTCTGCAATTCGGCAGATTTGACTTTTTGACATAACTCAGAGTAATAACTATGGATTAGTTATTAAAATGTACACTATCCAAATCAAATTTTCCCTGTATTTTGGGGGGTTTTGTGGCTGATAAATCTCTGTGACAAATGGGACTTTGTCTTCAAAGTGGGTCACTCACTACTTTGGGAATATTTAGAGATGGAAAGTATAGTGTGTTTTCATAGCATTAAAGCTACGTCACTTTCTGATGTACAGCAGAATATTTATTTTTGTTTTATTCTTGAAGCTGATTCACCATCTAGTTTTCACGTGGCTCAAAATGAAATGAAAGTTTTATTTTAAGAACAAAAGGCCACATGGAGGTCTGACTGATGCTGATTTTAAACTTCAAATCAATGGAAACATTTCTAATTCTGGCGCAAGTGATTTTTAAAATCAGACTTGGGGAGGTAGCCAAATTCTGAATTTTGCTGGCATCTTCTAGAGTTGCCACAAATAACAATTCATGAAGATTTTTTTGCATGCAGAGCGAAGTAGAAAACATTAGATTTTAGAGATTTCCTAAAACTGTATCTAAATTCTCCATGCTGTCATTAATTAGCACAATTTTTGATAGTTGCGGAGGAGAAGTTAAATTGCCTGAGCATGCTTGCAAATGTGGAAATGGTCTCTCAGGAGGGATTTGAACCTCAGTGGAGTATACAGAAACTTGTCTTTGTATTTCTTATGCAGGAGCATGGCATATGTTGAGGTTTAATAGAAGAATGAAGTTCCCCATGTCATTGGATTAACACCTTGCGTTCCAAACTCACTTTATTAAATGGATTTTTAAAAACCTAAGAAGTTTCTAAAGAGTCACTTATTAAGCACGGTGAGGTTTGGCAGTGTAATAAACAAAACCAGGAAGGTTTATTAAAAAGGCTATTGAAGACCATTTGGTTAAAAGTTCCCGTTAAGTTTGGGGGAGAAGGAGTCTCAAGAAGCAAGAGAGAAGTGAATCATAGAATGGTTCTGTTTGGAAGGGACCTTAAAGATCGATGAGCTCCAGCCCCCAGTTGGAGGCAATTGAAGCAAAGGGTCTTCACCTAGAAATTTAATGAAACAAAGCAGAATGGGCAGTTTCGTATAGGAAAGAAAAAAAACCCCAAGTGCTGTCAGGAAGACTTTAAATGCATCAGAGTTTTGAATTTCAGTAGAGGGAAGGTACATAGGGACTAATGAATAAAGTAATGCTGTATGATGTTTGAAAAGAGTGTGGTGGAAATGAAGTCAATTCCATTCCCTACACTGTATGCTCCATTATAACATTATCCTGAATTTCAGAAAGCAATTTGTAATGCATGTGGGTTTCCTGGACAAAACCACTCTATAAGAACAGGGTGTTTACAGAAGGCACTTGCAGTGTGATTAATTAAAAGCACTATCCTCTGGAAAACTTCAAGAGTGTTACCACAGTTCTATTTTGAGTCAGCTGTAAAACTTTGAAGCAAAAGCATTTCTGGTTATACCCTGACTCCAGTTTTCACCTGCTTTTAAAGATTTTGTGTATGACACAAAGGAAAACTACAGAAAGTTGCAAAAGCTGTATTTTCTCTGAAAATCCCCTTGTTGTTTTTCCACCGGTGATTAGTTTCAAAGTGACAGTAGAAGACCAGAGACTTTTTAATAGGAGCTTCATTTACTTGAAGTAAAAGACCTGGGTTTGATTTGCTATTTTAAACACTTGCATGGTTTCAGACTTCATCTGAGCAACTCTCCACGTAAGTAGGGGCTTGTGAGGTCTGATTCAAACTTGTAACTTTAATGACACATTGTCTTTGAAACTTTAATGACACAGTAACTCATCACACTTAAGCCTACACTTAGGGAAGTCAGAAGGCAGGGAGGGACTGAAGCTGGCGAGGGCAGCATCACTTGCGTGCTGCCACGTATCTGCTAATTTTAATGAATTGTGCCTTTTGGAGAACATCTCATCTCTGGTATCTTGCTTTTAATGGCCAGTTGTAGGATCAGACCAAAGAAGGAAGGTGGTGTGTGACTCTGCTCCTGCCCGAGGCTCTTAGGTTGACTGCAGATCCTGCTGGTGTTAGCTCTGAACTAACTGACAGCATCACCCACAGGATGCTACTGGTTCGTTGTGGTGTGGTTGCCCATCGGTTGGTGAAAGCTGGAGCTCCCTCCCCTCTTGGGTTCCCTTTATTTGTGTGAGGTAGAGTCTGGCATGAGCTGCACATCTCGCTATCAGCCAGGGAAATGGTGATAGCTCTGTGGCTTTCCTATTGGAAGTTGCCACATACACTGGCTCATGAGTAGAAGGAACAGGACTCTGTTCATTCATTTTCCTTTTTCTTTTTTTTTTTCTTCCTCTCTTCATATTCTTTCTCATTCTTTCTCATACTTGTGAAAGTACAGCCAAGTACTTGGTGGAATTGAATATATTGGCCGTTGTCTCCCCGAAGAAGGAGCCCTAGAAGAGGGCTTGTCTGCCCTTTCTAGGCTGAGAGATGTTCAGCTGATGAGCAGCATTTCTGAAGAGTTTCATTTCCTGTCAATGCAGGGGGAGCGACCTTAGTCAGAAAATAAACACAGAATAAATTTGAAGAGCAAAGACCATTCTCTGTTTTTAGAGAAAAGAAAAATATCTACGTGATTATCTGTTCTTATGAGGAACTCATGCATACCTTCATGGTTCCATTGCTCAGCATAATAGATACTGTAATTTATTTTTATTTTTAGATTGCAAATGGACTTGAAGTGAAGATTGTAAAGTGAAGCTGATGGATTTTTTTTTCAGGCAGTTGTCCAGTCTTCCTCAGCTGGTGAGAGTAGATGACTCAAAGGCTTAACAGGATATGGTGTTAGATACCTGTAGTTGACTGATTTGAATTTGGCCAGGTTAGTAATGCTTGAAGTCATTACCATCTGTCTGTTGTTCAGTGACCTGTATAAAATTAGCTGATATTCTTAGTCCAGTTCTTAGTAGACAGGTGTCCACATCATGAAAACTGGCACCAGTATCAAGCTTGTTGGCTGTCTTAGCAGAGATTATCTGCTGATAAACAGGCAAAGAAACAGCAACCTCCTCATTTTGGAGGTTTTTCCCTTTTCAGGGTTCAGACATGCTGATGGATGAACATATGTAGAAACAAAGGTTATTGTGTACTGCTGCATTTATTGTATTTGTCTTTTGGTAGAGAATGTAGCCCACGTGTTTGAATACCACATTAATTTTTTAAAAATGCCCTACCTAGCTATTTTGGCTTCCTAATAGAAATCTTACATATAGCAGGTGTCCTCAGTTGTTCTTTCTGATAGAATGAAACAAGAGAACCTGCTTCATATGATGACTTTTTTTTCTTTTTTTCTTCTTTTTTTTTTTTTTTCTTTTCTTCACTGAAAAGATATAAAGTCTATTCAGACAGCAAGAATTTGGAAAGAGAAATTACGAAATCTTTCACATGTAGTTATATTTAAAAAAAAAAATCTGTAGCAACTCCAGGTTTTTTTTAGATGTAGCTGTAGGAACTGATGTAATATAATTTCATGTAGTTTATGTATCCTGGGACTGATCTCATAATAGCAGCAATAACTGCACTTAGCATTTAAATTGTACTTTATATGTTGAAACCTTTGTACAGGCTTGTTTGCTAATGTTCCCGATTGGCTGCGTGACTCTTGATGGCAAAATTTGCAATATACAGAAAGCCTGTGCAGGATTTGACTGTTTACATACAGTGGAGATCTCTGCAGTGACAGTTGCCTATGGAGACGCGGGGATAATGGAGCCCAAAAGTCTTTCGCTGGGAGCTGTGCTGCAGTTCAACCCATATGTTGGCATAAAATGCATGGGAGAGCTGTCTTATGTTCCTCTTCACAGGGTTAGGGCCTGGCATCGCTTCTCCAGCCCACGTGTAGCATCTCTATCTAACACTGAACTATTCTGGCTTTTTGCAGGGGTTGCTTTTAATCCTGCCTGAGCTTCTTTAAAGTATATTATCTTGCAAGCAGTGATTCAGACTTAACTGTTCCCACCGCAGTGTGTAGGACTCTCCTCCTATTTCATTGACATAAAAATACACACCAGTACGTTATAAATAGTTCCTCAGTATTCCTGAAGATTTATGGTGGATAGATGCTTTCTGAACATCCATTGAGGGATGAGCCCAAATGGTCATATTTAAAGTTAATTGGCCTTCTTACAACTCGCTGCATTTTATTGCCAGTAATAGAGTGTTAAGGATTCTAATAGGATCTTCTGCTTGCAGAGCCTGAGTTGATTAAGTGGTGCAACATGTTCATTTCGGAGGGCTGCTTAAATCACCAGTAAAAGTAGGTTAGGTGACTACAGATCACCTCCTCGTTGTCAGGAATTCCCACGATTAATAATAGTTCCAAAAAAAAGCAGCAGCGTGACTCACTATTTGTACCCCCGCTATTGTTACCCACTGGAGTTATGTTTTCTTCTAGAGCAAGAAAAAGGGGTAGGTTTTGGTGTCTCTATAGATACTCCTGGGTTGGCATTAAGTGTTGGGATGTGCTTAGAAAATCCAAGGTTTGGCCGGAGCAGTTGTGAACTGGTGATGCAGGTGGAAGACGTGGGGCACGACAGGGCTGCAACTGGAGAAAAAGCATGAGGGAGATAATCAGCTTCACTGTCCCTTGCTGCTGTCTTCACTCCTACCAAACATTTTAACCTTTGACTGAGCTTTGGGATGCAAAGCAAGGATTTGCACGTCAGTACTAGCTGGATAACTATTACGATGCCTAAAATATTCTAGATCCTCATTCATCTGCTGTTTTCTGGTGGCCTAAAATGTCATTTTAACATTTGTTTTGTCACTGTACTTCCATCGTGTCGGGCAAGCAAACGAAAGTAAACTTTAATTTCAGCCTTATTTTGTGGCTTCGTTATTGTCTGAGAGTTTCTGTTTCCTTCTTTCTCATGGGTCCTACTAATAAATGCAGGTTTGAGAGCAGAATAGCAGTTACAGAAGAGTGAACTCAAGTATAATTTTAGTCCTGTGCTGCTGCTACAGGATTTCTAATAGCGTTAAGTCGTAGGCTTGCTGATCTGGAGATTAGCTTCTTGGTCTTAGTTCTCCCCTTCTTTCTGAGAAACTCCAAAAAATAAACTTGCAAAAAATTTCAGAACATTTATTGCCCCATGAAGCTGTAATCATTTAATAAAACAAAAGAAATCAATGCCTGAGAAGCAGCTCATGCCTGTGGGAAAAATCTGTCCCTTTGCCTAATTTGATATGATTATAAAATTACAGTGTTCTGAGAACTAAAGAAAAGAAGATATTGCCAGAGGAAAGAAGTTAAAGGTTTGGGGTTTTTTTTTGAGGAATATTCCTGTTTTGTTTCTTAGAACTAACAAATAAAGCGGGTCCTGAAAGGGATTCAGGAACTGAGTGCAATATTGAGTTTACTCTAATTACTGAGTAACAGGGACTAATTCCTACATTTTATTATTAAAGCTATGTGGGAAAATGACTTTTTAATTTCTGTAGAACTTTGATTTCAGAAACATTGCAAGTTCAGGTGAAATAAATGCTGCAGATAAATGTCTTCACTTCCAGTATCTTGATAGCTTTAGTAAGACTTTTCCAGTCTCTTGGGGCTCTTCTGCTTGCCAAAAATAATTATATTCAGGAAATATAATTGGGCTACGTTGTCAGTAAAATGGTCTAACTACTCCTGTATTTCCCTGACCTAATGAACACTTTGTTATTTGTAGAAAGGGGTGCAGCTTCCATTTGACATCTTTAGAGAGCAAACCATTGCAAAACAAATCGTGTGGTGTGAAAGTGTGTTATCTGGAACTTGGGAGTTTCTTCCTAACAAATTTTCAAGACAGACATGCGAAACTATCCAACTTTCCAGGGACTACTGAGCTACTAAATGTTGTAGGGTGAATTTTCTTTAGATTTTATCTCCAAAAAATGCCCTTCTGTGGAACTGCTAACTTTCAACAGTCGTTTTTTTGACATTTAGCTGAAAAATTCTTAGCTGTTCTTCTCTACATAACTTGCAAACTGTTTAGTGAAATAATCTTACATGGTTTTATTTTACTTTTTGTTCAAAGTTTGTCACTTGTTCTAGGTGCAAGAAGTATAGGTTCCCTGTTTTCCAGTTGCTTATTTCTTTTTCTCCTTTTAACATTTGATTCAAAGCGACATCTGTGAGCAATATTTTTTTTTTTAATTTATTTTTTCTTTGCAAGAGGGACATGTTCTTCTGCTGCTCACATTCTTAAGTCTTTCCTCTTTTCATTTTTAGAGTGCAAATACTATGATAAAACCAGAATGAACAGTCTCGAGCCACTTATCCTCTTTAGAAATTTGAGTTGTAGGGGTTTAGAAACAATGGTTGTGAATTTGTAGATCGTAATATTTTTTTTCAAACAGATACTGTTTGGTAAGACCATCAATACATTATTTTTTTATTTTTTTTTTAATTTATGATGTGAGTTAATTACCTGAATTAAGCCGTTAGCTAGTTCTTTGATCACAGAATCATCATAATAACTGGTAATGATTAGCAGCTTCCCAGCCTTTTACATTGGGAACAGACCTAAATCCCAGTGAAATTACTTAGTGCATATGTTCTTTTAGAAATTTGAGTTGTAGGGGTTTAGAAACTATGGTTGTGAATTTGTAGATTGTAATATTTTTTTTCAAACAGATTTTGTTTGATAAGACCATCAATAGATTTTATTTTTTTTTTAATTTATGATGTGAGTTAATTACCTGAATTAAGCCGTTAGCTAGTTCTTTGATCACAGAATCATCATAATAACTGGTAATGATTAGCAGCTTCCCAGCCTTTTACATTGGGAACAGACCTAAATCCCAGTGAAATTACTTAGTGCATATGTTCTTTGGTTTAAGGGGAACTGTAGAGCGTACTGCATAGTAAATGCCCATCTGAAACTTCAGGGTGTTTTGTCCTGTACTAAAGGAAATGATATGTTAAAATGAAAGTGCTTTTTCTGTTGATTGCTGAGTGGTACCCAGCTGTAAGACCTCTGTTCTGTGCACTGTTTTGAACAGTGTCCCAAGTATCACTAGTTCCTTCAAAGATGGGCTTTGTAGTAGCATCTGGTTGGTTGCTGAGTGGTACCCAGCTGTAAGACCTCTGTTCTGTGCACTGTTTTGAACAGTGTCCCAAGTATCACTAGTTCCTTCAAGACAGGCTTTGTAGCAGCATCTGGACCTAGGTTCAGACCCTCAAAAATGCTTAGATATCCAACTTTTAGTTTGATTGTTTGTATTAAAGCACTTAAGTGCATCTCAGGCTATGGATGCAGTTCTTGATACTTGCAGTACTAAACTGCCCAGTGCATGGCATGCTAATATCTATAGTCCAGTTATTATCAGCAGGACTGAATGTTAGTAATAAATGCCTCGGGGAATGTGGATTTCCTGAATTCAGTGCTTGTTGTTAATTAGCATGGTGGTTTTAGTGAGCCTTTTAATTTTTTGGTATCTGTTTTCTTATCCTTTGAGTCAACATTGGTTTTCTGAATGGGGATTTGCATGGAAATGCTGCTTTTGATTTACTTATGTGGTAAAGGTAATTGAGCAGTGCTTGTTATTAGAGACTTGTCTGAAATGACCTATATTTGCATTTTGCTCTTGCTCATCCACAGAACCCTCAAAGTGATAACTGTTCACACGCCAGGATCATTTATGGGAATTGTTGACCTGCAAAATTCAAATTTTCTTGCTCACTTCCTTTTCATACATTAGGTCCTGTTACTGAAGTCAAAACAGATATATATGTCACCAGTTTTGGACCTGTTTCTGATGTAGAAATGGTATGTATTTCTGGGATTAAAAATGCCATTTCCTGGTTCTTAGAAACCATGAACTGCAGTAAGGAGTGGATGCTTCATCTGTACTGTTCTATCAATCATGCAAAGTAGACAAGATTAGTAACAGCTTAATTTACAGGTTATAATTAGATACATCAGGCCTGATTCTGGTCACACTTTCACTGCTTTTTGGCTGGCTTAAGGAATTAGCATCATGGGATTTAAAACAGACTGTCATGGTATAGAGGCAGAATCAGGCCTTCTGGGGAGCATCAGTCTACTGTGGGGAAAACGTGTAATAACTTTGAAATTGCCTTTTCTTTCTGAAACCTGTGTTATTCTCAAGTGAATAATAATGACATCATTTCACAAATACTTGTTGACGTTTTCATTTCAGATGAATGTCCTTTACTGATCTCTGTGCCTCTTTTAGCATCACTTTCAGCAAATGTTTGACTGATAAAAGTTTTCCTAAGTGTCTGCAGAAATTGAGTGTAAAAGTGATGTGCATGAAATAGTCACAGAAGAGAAACATTAAATTTGCATGTGCTGTTATTTGTACCTGAACGGCATCTGCATTCACGTGAGGTCAAATCCAGCATAACTCTCATCAACTTCTATACTCTAGTGGTATACCCTAAAATCATACAATAGTTTCTCTTTTTATAAAATATCCAAGAAATTACGTGCAAGTAACACAGCCGTATGTGCTGAACTGAACTTCTTTAAGGGAAAGGCAGTTTCAGGGTGGTAACTTTCTTCCCATACAGTGCTGTCATGCACATGTCAAACTTTCTTCCCATACAGTGCTGTCATGCACTTTGTGGTGAACCTAATGTGGTTCTATCACGTGGAAAAGTATGTGATAGCAAGGTATTTTTCCAAGGGCCAGATTCGTGACAGCAGTCTCATGTTGAAATGCATCTTACCCCCTCAATGATTGTCACGCACAGTGTGATGCTGTTCAGTGTGACAAGGGGTACAAGAATCCGGTCCCAAGGAAATCTAGTAACGTGTGCCCCAAGTCTAAAATGAGGGCTGCACGACCCTCATTCAGGTTTCACTGAAGCATTTGACATGGTGCCACATCAAGTCTAAAATGAGGGCTGCACGACCCTCACTCAGGTTTCGCTGAAGCATTTGACATGGTGCCACACGGGGAAATTATTATTCATATTGGAAAAGGCAGGAGCAAGAACAGGGACTGAAGGTAGGTAAGGAACTGGCAAAAGGACAGTTTAAAGGGATGTTTCCTCTTTCATCATTAGGCATTCATTAGGAGGCTATTCAGGGATCCAGGAATTGGTTTTGGAATGATTTTTAGTTAATGTATGTGTTAGTGACCCAGTGTAATCTGAATGTGGCTACACTCATAAAACTTGCTGAAACAGCAAAGTGTGATCTAGTCTCAGCACAGAGGATGGTGAGAATGCCGTTTTAGAGCTGGGTTACTTTGGTACCCAGAGCAATGAAAAGGGTAGAAATCTCATATTACAAAATCTGTCACGTAGAAGCTAATAACAGAAACCGCTAGTTATGAGCTATGAAGTCACCAGCAAGAAATGACACTAGAATGGAGACTTTTCTCAGATCAAACCACAGTGGAGGATGCAGCCATGGAAAAAAAGGCAGATAGAATTCCAAGATACACTACGCTACTAGATACACCTCCTTGTCCATGCGAATAGGTACAGCCATACAAGTAGTTTCAATGATTACGTTATCCAGAAGAGTTTGAGATAAAGTCAGAAAACATTGTTTGGCTTAACAACAAAACCACAGCTGTAAATTTTAAAGGATGTAAAACTTTGTGTTACCTTTTTCAATGCCACGTGATGCTTTTTCTGTGAAATGCTCTAGCTTCCAGAGACGAGAAATACCTTCCTTCATCCATTCATTCACATATGATTTCTCATGATGTGCCTGTGTCTGCAGTTCTGTCATTGCTATTTGCATGTTTTTTTCTGGAGAATCTGAATGGCTTTTCTGAGGAATTTAATGAGATAGTTACATAGTTAAAAAAAAATGCATATATATATCTATGTGTATATATATGTATTTATCCCCGTTTTGTGGGATTGGCAAAGGAAATATTTAGCTTTCCCCACTTAAAAAAAAAAAAGCTTACTTTCCATCAGTTGAAATTAAATTTTCTTTCCTGACTTTAATGTAGAAGTAATAATTTTTCCTGGTATTTTTAATTTAGCCAGCAGCAGAAAATCCATGGATATCTTTTCTTTAAAAATCTGTTGACACTTATTGTCAGAGATCATTTTGTTTCCAGTTTTATGCTTGACTACAGATTCAATTGCCTGCTTCTTGCAACCTAATTAGATTAATTATTCCTTAACGATTAAATATGTGTAGTGATTTATTGATATGACTAATGTGAGAAATTAAGCCATTAAGGAGTACACAACACACTTTAATTGGTGAAAATATATTTGTGTAGTGGACTTAGCATTTGCTTTAGTACTGATTTCTTTGCTCCTGAGATATTTCTGGTTTTTACAGGAGACACTTATACATGCAAATGTGATCTTTGTTTCTCTGCAATTCAATACAGGAGTATACAATGGATGTCTTCTTCCGTCAGACATGGGTAGACAAAAGATTAAAATATGATGGCCCTATTGAAATTTTAAGACTTAACAACTTGATGGTTTCAAAGGTGTGGACTCCTGACACTTTCTTCAGGAATGGGAAAAAGTCTGTTGCACATAATATGACAGCCCCAAATAAACTCTTCAGAATAATGAGAAATGGCACCATCCTGTACACAATGAGGTATCTAACTTGTTTGTTCAGCTTCTTACAATTACTGTATGCAAAAAGTTATACTGCCTAGACAAAATCGCAACCAGAGACTATTTAATTTGTTCCATTATAGGCTTACAATAAGTGCAGAGTGTCCCATGAGATTAGTGGATTTTCCCATGGATGGTCATGCTTGTCCTCTCAAATTTGGGAGTTGTAAGTTGCAATTATGAAATTTCTTGTAACTACAGAATTTAAATAGTAGAAGTAGATTTTGAACAATTATTGAACTTTCTGAGTATTAGTCTTGATACACAATCCTTATACAGACAAAACTCCTGTTAAGTTCTTTGGGAATTTTATTTAGGGCCTGAAAAATTAAACCCAGGCTGAAAATTGAAAAGCAGGGAGCGATTCAGCTGTTTTGTTAAACCCCACTATTCTGGCTACACAGTTGCTTGAAATACATAGGTTCTTTTTTAGTTCTTAGGGAGGAACTGGATACTCAGAGAAGTGAGAGTTTCTCTGGAGAAGACAAAGAGGGTGGTGTCCATCTCACCTTCCAACAGCCAGGCAAAAGGCACCAAGGGAAGTAGGTTCTCTGGCTTTCTCTGCAGTCAGTAGGGGCACATTGATATTCTGTTAGATGTGCAGATTATGAGCAAAGATTTGATCTTTTATAATATTTGTCTGTCTCCTATCTCCTGGTCTATAATGGGAATCTGCATGGGAAGTTTAGTCTAGATAAATAATTTTTAGACTGGTGAGAGGAATCTTAGTGCTGGCGACTTTCCTTTGAAATCAGATGCAGATTTTTGGATAATCTCCAAACTTTGGCTAGAAGGAGCATTTTGGGACATACTGCATAACAACCAAGGGAGGTAGTCACGAATCCCTGGATTGAATCCACAGCAGAGACCTCTGAGACCACCTGGGGATGGTTGACACATTCTGTTAACTATCTGGTCACTTTTCTAAACCCCCTCGGTTGCTGCCTTCTCTGCTTTACTCTCAGATGTAGTCAGTGGCTGGACATCAATCTGGTTTCCTTGACCCCAGAGTGCTGAGATTAGAAATGGCTGGAAGCTACTCGTAGTCTTTCCTTAACATAAATTTAGCTTATAAGGCTGGGTAGTCAGCCAAAAGGGGGATAGTGAAGACACTGCTCTGATAAGGGTTTTCATCCCTGCTATGGTGAGACTGGAGACGAGGTGCTGCCAGAACTGGGTTTGGTGTCAGATGTACCATAGGAGAGCTTCAATAGTGGGGGCTCCTCCACAGGCATATTTCTTCAGGCAGAATCACCAACCAGCAGAAATTGCACTTCACACAAATCTGATATCTTTCTCAGTGAAACTTGAATGATGTAGCCATTTCAAATGCAAGACTGATTTAATGTAATTTTAACAGGAGTTTGGGCTGTGTAAGGATTGAATGCTATCCCCTGCGTCATGTCTTTTGTATTGAATGTAAAGTGTTTCTTTGGTTGTGCTTATTTTTGGGCTCTTGTAAATCTTTTACTGACCTCTTGTTTCTGGCAAATATTTTAAACATAAGTTTAAAATATTATCGTTTTCAGTATATTATAATTTATAGTATAATCATTATTTTCTGTAAAGAAATGTGAGCCCAGTCTCCAAAATGTATCTTACTTATACATGCCCTTTTTTTATATATTAGTATATTTTAATGATAAAATTTTAGATAGAAAATGCTAAAATAATTTAAAGATAAACTTTACATACCCAATAAGGGCTGATCCAGAAAGAATTCATGTTCAAATGCGAAGTGAATTTGTGTGTGACACCTGGCATATGACCTTAGCTGCTATTTGTTCTCCGGGGGTGGCTTTGGGGGGTAACTTAACAAGAAGGGTGTCTCCTAAAAAGCTGTTGGTGTGAGTCTTGCTGTTTGATTTCAGTAGGTTTGGAGTGTGCTTTTAGTAGGGCATGAGAAGAAGTTTCCTATTTATGCAAACTGATGCTGTGTTGTAGATGCTTATCCAAAGAGTGAAATGATTTATACCTGGACAAAAGGACCTGAGAAGTCAGTGGAAGTTCCTGAGGAGTCTTCCAGTTTAGTTCAGTATGACCTGCTTGGGCATACGGTATCCACTGAAACCATTAAATCAATTACAGGTAGGAATCTCATCAGTAAAAATGAACGTGAGGTAAAATTAACACTATAACATCTCCCAAGGCTTTTTTTCTTTCTTTCCTGTAAGGTGTTCTACTGAATGTCATAGGGTATATATCAAGGGCTGAGAGCATACATCTGAATTAGGTTTCTCTCCTTCAGATTTACATTTGCAGATTCATTACAGTAGATTGCGATGGTCTTTCAGAAAGCTAGAATGAGATCATTACTCCGAGGGACAAAATGAGCATTTAATCACTGCTTAAAATGCAGTTTGAAGAGTCAAGAGGATGCCTGGGTGAGGAAGTAATTTCTCAGCACTGTATCCACATTATGTGCAAAAGACTTCCTTTGTTTGGTGGTGCAAACAGCTCGGGATAGAAGTACAGCACACAGAATGGGTTATTAAAGCCATAAAAACCCTCTAGTCAGATAAGGATAGGCACAAATGCATTAGTCACAATAGATACTTCTGCTGATTTGCTCTGTAAGAAATAAGGCAAATGGCAACTACAGGCATCCGAAATGAGTGAAGTATCACTGATGAGCAGTGTGGTGATAAACAAGCATATTCCCAAAATATTTTTAAAATTTGGAATCGTTTTCTAAGCATCAGCAAGTTTGGGTGTTGTGAGATGGTCAAAATGAAACAGATAAAGCAGATAGATTTCATGTATTGCTCTGTGAATGTTTTTCTCAAAGATAAAGCAGCATTTTGCAATACACTAGAAATTTACTTCTCAGCATATTGATTATTATGAGTTAACAGCAGAATTTCCTTACTATCCCCCAAATGCTCATTCTGTAGTGCTTTGTTTAAACAGTTTATGGTAAAACAGTGAATTTTTTGTTTGCTTAATAAGCATGATAATATTTTAGATAAATTTACAGTATTTTTAATTCTTGCCAATGATTTTTGCATTTGTTTCATTATCATAGCGATGCTGATGTATAACTTTCGTAAAAAGCTGAGATGCTTCCAGGTAATTTAATGTGCATCATTGTTCTTATTGTTTTATTTGGCAGGTAGGTACCACAATGTTCTGGATACTATGGTAGGTAGATAGCTTGTGTTATGGGGGTCTCCTCTTCAGCAGATACCAAAAGAATTTTTTTAATTGTACTTATGCTGTAAAAAGTGATCCAGTATTAGCTGTACATTTATAGTATTTTTGATAGCAGCTTCTGAATGGCACTGTAAGGACGTACTACTACTAGAATTTTTTGTTTAAAACTTTGTTTTATTCTTGTCTCTAAGGAACATATCTTTCTACGCATGTTAAGTGGTATGACAGCATCATCTTAAACAATCTGAGCTGGTAATCTGAAGCAGTTTTTCTGCAAGATACACATTTTATGCACAGTCAGAAATTTTTTTTTTTTTTTTTTTTTTTTAGGTGAATATATTGTTATGACAGTTTACTTCCACCTCAGACGAAAAATGGGTTATTTTATGATTCAGACCTATATCCCATGCATTATGACCGTGATCCTTTCTCAAGTTTCATTTTGGATAAATAAGGAGTCTGTTCCAGCTAGAACTGTGTTTGGTAATTATTTCTTCTTTATTGTTTCTTGTACTTTCTCTTTTAATGACCTTCACTAAAATAGGACTTTTTAGAGGACGGGGTGTACTGCCTCTGTGCTAGTGCAGAAACAAGGGAATAATGTAAGTTTGGAGGATTTTTTGCTATTGATCTATGAAGAATGTATTCTATGAATCCTTTGAATCTGAAGAGAAACTTGGAATATTTAACCAGGAGGGTGACATGATTTCCTGTGGCACATGGATGTACATCTGTGGGCATTCTTTCTACCTGTGTGGGGAAGCAAATTGGGAATACCTGGCCCTGAGTAATCCAGTCAAGTCCTCAGCCTACACCCAGAGCAGTTTTATGCTCCAGTGGACAGTAGTGTAATTACTTGAACTCACATCTTTTAAAATCCTTTTAAAATAATTTGATGGGGAGCATGCGAGATGTACAGATGTCTTCTTACAAGGTATCTGTGTTATCCGTGGAAGCTTGGTATGAGTAAGGCTTAGATCATGTTACTGTAATTTCATGTTTAGTACTCTTTTCTGCTTTCTGATGTTGCCGTTATGAAAATGAATTCAAAAAGCAAAATGATTGCAAGATATTAAAATTGCCCTCATCAAAATACCACTTGAATGAGATGCTATGGTGAACTCTGAAAATAAAAACCAAAAAAGCTTCTATGGAAGACAAAGCATAAGAAATTAAATGGAAATATGATTCCTAACAAAGAAGTAGGAGAAAAACATTTTTAAAAGCTGTCTTTATGGAGCAACATCTTGACTTTATAATGCACTGTAATCTAAAACAGGACTAATCAGGAAGAGAATGTTCTACAAAAAGCCTTTCTATAGATAGAGAGAGGCTGGCAAGAGCGATAGGAATTAATGTTTCTACGTGACGGCCCATTCAAACACATAACTATAGTGTGTATCCTGTTTAGTACCACAAATTAGTCACAGTTAGTGATTACTTACAGGAAAAACAACCTGTACACCTAATAAGAGCCCCACTAGCTCTCAACTCAAGCATTACATTAAGCTTTATACATTATTTATACATTTATATATATGAAGTATACTAATTTGCCTAATATATATATGTGCAGTATATATATATTGTGCAGTATATAGATATACTGCACACATCTTTGCAGGGATGTTGAATAATGGTACTTTTTTGAAGGGAGTATTGCCACAAACTGGAAAGGTAGAGTCGATGTTTACAGAAAAAATGTGAAAATTAAAAACGTACAAATTATAGAGAAACACATGTAATATGTACCATTATATCCATATATGAAACTGAAAACTACTAATCATAATCAGAGTTTGGATATCCACTAAGTTACAAATAAGTCTCTAAAATGCCTTTGAAAGCAAGTGGCTTCAAGTATGGCTAAAAGTATCTCAGTTTTCTGACAAATTCCAAAGATACCCTGTTTTCTAAAGGTTTTCTTAAAAAAAGAGATAGAAATGTTGCAGCCCAGAGATAGGAATGAAGCCAGAATACCTGCTATGGTACCAGCTTTTTAGAGGAACTGTCAGAAGAAGCTAACCAAGAGATCTTTCCATTGGATACTGCGTGATTAGGAAAAACTTGGCAAAGGTAACAGAGGAGGAACACACGAGGAACTAAGGTACATCAGGTCGTGATTTCTGCAGTCAGAGCTTCACAGAATCACAGAATCTTAGTGGTTGGAAGGGACCTCTGAGATCATAGAGTCCAACCACAAAAAAAAAACCAAACAAAAAAAAACCAAAACACCAAACAAATACAAATTCAGACATCTGAATCTGGTGATTGTGGGAGGCTGGTGTTTCTTAGAGGAAAGACAGCAGTAATTTTCAAACAGTTTTTTAAAATTAATTTTTATATTAAAATCCTCTTAATATATTTTTATATGGCTATGTGCATTTCTAATTAGAACCTTGCAAGTATTTAGCTCTGGGTAATTACAGTTCATGTGTGTATATAATATTTTTTTACCAGAACTTAGTTCACAACCCTGTAAATCACTATGGCACATATCCAAGGGCAGTTACAGTGGCAACTGCAAGCCTCCCAGAAGAATGATTTAACAGGGCAAAAACTGATTAAGACTGTGGCAGTAAACTATAATATTTTCAAGGCCTCCCTTCTCCTCCTTGTATCTGGGGAATGGTTGGTCATTCACGTCACTTCGCCCTGTTCTTGCATCTATTAAAAAATGTCTTTAAAAAGACAATTCAGACAAACTATTTGCTTGAAGTGGACAAAGGTAGAATCAGAAAGCATAGGACAAAGCAGGGATAGGTTTCTTCCAGGAAAAAAATAACTTTCCTCTTTTTTTTTTTTTTCTCAGATTTAAACATTTTCAGTGGTGTGTTTTTCAACACCTTCCCACTAGAGAAGGTTTTATGAGCTTGCATCTGTGTTTTTATCTTGCTGGGTTTGCTCTGAGATATTCTTTGTACTTTTATGAACTGGTTCTTTTTTTTTTTTCTTTTTTTCTCCTTTAATAGGAGAGACTGGTTTCATTGTGTTCTGTTCTCTGTATGGCAGTGTCTAGGTGAAGCTTTTTCATATTAGATCACCCAGATAGGACAGCACTGTTTAGGGGACAGGAGATGTGAGGATCCTGTTGGAAAAAGTGCTTTAATTATTTAGAATTCTTCTCAGCAGATGCATCTCGTCTTGAATTAAAACAGTGTTCTTTACATGACAGTAAAGACATCTCCATTTGTATTCAGTCTTCCTTGAGGTTATCATAGTAAGACTTAAGCAATATTCACTATATACTCGGTATTTTAGATTTGTGTAATATGGGATATTTTGAATGAAAAAAGAAAATAAGCCCACACCTTGGTTTTATACAGCTTGTATTTGCATTTGAAGTATTACTATGAAGTGGTCATATTTGAGCTCAGTGTTCATGCTTGCACACTTTAATTTAAAAGTTGTTCTTTCAGAAGATGAAATTCTAATTACATTTCCTTGGTTGAGTAGTAGCAGGAGGGCTTAAAAGATAAGGTTATGGTTTACTAATTAAGAGGTGTTAACGTAATATTCTAGTTTTCCTTACCGCCAAAATAATTTGCTGTGACTTCATGGCACCTGGATTACGAGTGGGATAAGAGGAACACAGGCAAAGTAATAGGTGGGATTCTGAACCCATTACAGGAAAAAAATCATGTTTTTGTTGCAATCTGAGGAGCTCTCCCCTATTTAACAACTGAAATTATCTTCAAATGTCTAGAAAATAACTTGTAAGAAATCTTACTGAGCTTGGCATGAAAAAAATATGAAATGAAGGCTTCCACATTTTCTTCATGTGAACTGTAGATGATCAGCTGAAGTCATTGCTTCCATGCCTCCTTTAAAAACTGGTTAACTGTTTTGTGTTCATAGATGCTCATAGATAGGTGGTGGTTGCCATTCCTAAAATCTAATGCACTATTCACAAGGAGGAATAGGACAAGGACTCCTAAGTGGTTTAAAATTTTTGGAAGCTGCTTGCCTATTCTCAATTTGTTTTACTTAGATTCATCAGTGCTTTTCCTATATTTCTTTGAAGGAATAACCACGGTGTTGACAATGACGACGCTGAGCATCAGTGCAAGACATTCACTGCCAAAAGTATCCTATGCTACTGCCATGGACTGGTTCATAGCGGTCTGCTTTGCCTTTGTGTTCTCTGCTCTCATTGAGTTTGCTGCTGTCAACTATTTTACTAATATTCAAATGGAAAAAGCCAAAAGGAAGACAGTAAAATCCCTCCTTGAATTTCCAGTTGCTCCAGTACAAAGAGAAAGAAGTACAGAAGAGACACTTATGGTATGTTTTCAGTTTATACAAATGTTTTCCATCTTTTTGTAGTGTTTCTCAGTAGAAACAGGCCTTTAACTTCCTCCCAGGTTCCCTCTGATCTAACAGTGCAGCATAAGTCAGCATAAGGAAGACTGTACTCAATGATAAAGTCCTGTAAAACATTATTTAATTTTTATTTGCAGTATTGGATTAACTTGGGGCAGAGGAGGAGGTTGTGTCCATCCATACCTACAGTCTCTTCTATATTTAGCTGTGTTTTGGCGAAGGTCGGTTAGGATGGGTATCTCTAGGAAATCCTCTTTCCCTTTGCACGTTGATTCTGATTGGACTGATTATACAGACTAAGATATTATGGATTATATGGACAGCGTGTTATCTTATGTGGCTAATGTCTTTAATGAATTAAAATATCTGGTTGTGCCTCAGAGCATTTCCCTACACACCACAGTTCTCCTTTCATTGCATGTATCACCCATCTAAAGTTTTATTTCTTCATCAGGTACAATTTCAGGATTTTTTAAGAATGCTGGATGAAACCTTTGTGTCTACCATAGATTTCATTTTTATGTAATTTACGTATCTTTGCACAGGAGCTCACCTCGATTCCTGGGCAGGTTTTGGGGCTCTGTTTCACGAAACGCTTTCCATCTTTCATAGTGCTTTGGGTTAAGTGTGACTTGTGTGGTAGCTATCTTCGGGTGTGGCCCAGTTAACGAAGGCTTGATCTCATTTCCAGTTGAGCTCACTGGTGGTTCTTCTTTCCTCCCTATTCCCATTCCCATATGCCTACCCACTGCTGCATCTCTCCTCTTGTTGATGAGACACTTGGCTAGTAAGGTTGTGACAGCACTTGCACCGGCCATGCAGTAGGCCAGTAACTCCCAGCCACAGCTGACTTTTGGCAACACCACTCAAGAGCTAAGATGCTGACAGCAGCACTGTAATTTAATCTTCCTGTCAGGCTGACTTTGTAATTTCCTGTGGCTGAGCCATGATTTAGGAACCGCTCTTTTAGACTAACTCTTGGTAATTTTGTCTTCTGTCTCTTTTCACATCTCATTTGTCTCCTTCCCTACTCATCTGCTCTTTTTTGCCTTCCCACCCCTTCCATTTGCTTTTGCTGCTCAGCTGCTGTCCACCCACTTCCATTTTTCTTCCTCTCCTTTCCTCTCCTACCGTAGATCATTACTGTTTTCAGTCTCCTGGCTGTGTTGTTCTGTTAGCTCCCATTTCTGCTTAAAAGGATAAATGTGCTCCTGAAGAGTTTGTTACTCCTCACTCCATTGGCTGCTAGTAAGAAATGGGAGCAAGAAAAAGTTTGTTCAGAATGTAGTTCACTTTGTACATAAAATACATTAGTTTATTCTAAGGTTCTGGATTGTACAGCATGCAATTTAGTAGAGTTTCTTTGGCACTGCTGAGGAGTGTTAATCAATACTGCTTTTGGTGATAATCAGGTTTTACTTGGGTCTGTAGGAAAATAAATTACATAACAGTTTCATCCTAGGTTTATTTATAAGATTTGATTAAAACAAAAGTAAAAATAGTAGTTTTCTCAGGTAACAAAGATGGAGGGTTACCAAAACTGTTTCAATTCATAGACAGAATTGCTGTTAAGTCTGTCTTGTATCATGCTTAGCCATTTACACATGTTTTGGAGAAATTTCTCTTTCTCTCTTTTTTTTTTCTGCGTGTGTATTTTGGTTTGGTTTTTTTCTTGTTTTTCTTTTTTTTTTTTTTTAACAGCAGCAACAATAGAATATGTACAGTTTGAAAGCTAGGTAAAATGAGATGTGAACAGTTCTATTCCGTGGCTTAATTAATACCTCTGATAAATGTGGTAGTCTGCTTACAGGTTTGGGGATCTTGAAAAGCCCTCAAGAGAGCAATCTACTTTTTTGAAGGGTTATACGTTATTGTTAGGAGTATGTGAGTGAGTGATGATGTTGATTGTACCTTGAACTGGTTGTTGTTTTTTTTTTTTTAATGGCTTTTTCTCCAGTTATGCCCATGCTAAGATTTTAATCTTTGCTCTTCCAGGACAGGTGTACAGGGTGAGCTCAAGGAAAAATTTTATTTTTAAACTTGAAACTTTTTTCAAACAGACTTTGCCTAATGTGGTAAATTTCCTGGTCTCCCAAAAGGAAAAATTTTCACTTTGTCCAGGGAGGAAGTGTGTGTAAATTGGGAAAGAAGGTGCTAAACCCTATAGTTCTTTCTGGTGCGTATCTCACCATTTGCAACCTGCTTTGGATCTCCTACTAATTGGAGGAGATCTCTCTTATGCCTGTTAGTTCTGTCCTTTTGCCTGCATTGAAGCTGGCTGCACTGGCTTTTCATAGTTGAGGTCCCATTTATATAGGTCCCCTGAAACCAAGAAAAATACAGAGCAATTAAGGCATTACAGAAAACAAAGTGATATTATACTTTTAAATAAAGGTTTCATTTTATGGGTTGTTGGTTCTGCATTATTCACTGGGTGGTTATGTGCATTTGATTTTTTATTTTTTATTTTTGTTCTCTAGTAACATGGTGGGATTGTCCCAGAGGGGTTCCAGGAGGGAGCAATTTGGGCTATGAACCTGTATTTCCTATAGAACATGGGGATTTTACTGATAGTACTAGAAATTAAGCATATTAGTAGTAAAGTTTGGTAAAATAAAGGTAAATTGCATGTGATTGGAAGTCTTTTTTTTGACATGTATATGTTTCACCAATTTCTGACCGCAGAATTAAAGTGGGTTTTCTATAAAGAATCAGTTCATGTATTACTCACACTAATTAAAATTAATGTTGTTGGTTGTTTTTTTTTTTTCTTTTCAGTCAAAAACACTTTTCCAGTTGTCTTGGATCAAAGGCAACTCCTATCATTATGATCAAATGATTTGGGATGTGTTAATTCATATTATGTATTCCTTCACCACAACCAGTTCCTCTTTACTGTGGCAAATGTGGACTATATGCTTTTCTAAATTGTTCTCTTGCGTAATTATTTTTATTTTTTTGGAGCCACATGGTGGGTGTGACTGATCAAAGTATTGTTTACAGTAAACATTAAATGAATTTTGGAGGCTAGCCAAGTAATCTGAGCTGTGTTAATTCCAACAACAACAACAACAACAAATATCCTTGTTTCAGGCTAATTTCCTGGTCTGGGAATGGTGGGGGTGAGTGGACAGCCATTGTAGTTCTTGCAGGTGCAGCGTGTGCTCCTCTGTCACTTGATTTGGTTTTAGCCATGGTGTTATTCAACTTCTTTTTACCCTGCTCCCCCTTCCTGCCTCATTTCAACTCTTTCTTCTTGTTGCCTGTAACTTTCTGATAGAAGCTTAACATGTTTCCATAAGGAGGAGTGCAGTTCTGCAGTAGACATCCCATGAGCAGGACCCAAACTTGTTTGAGATTTGCCTTGAGTTCTCAAGGGACTTGGACAACCTCACACATCCCTTCTGTCAGCCATAGTGAGATAGTACTGGAGTCTTGAGGTGACTCCAAGTACTTGGAGTCATCTTGAGGCAAGACAGATGACTTATACCATGGTCTCCTGTGATACCATGCTCTTGGGAGCAAGTTAAAATGCTCTCAGGTTAGAATGAATGAACCTCTCCCTACATGTCCTGAACTCTTTACTTTCTTTAGTAAAAGCAGAAGTGTTGTTGCAAGTCAGTGTGTGATGGAAATGAATGATTTATAGTTTGTTATTGGACTCCTGAGTCTATTTTTGTGCTTCTGCACTATTTCCTTTTCACGGTATTCCTATGAAGTTTATTTTTAAAGACCTACCCAATTTTGGAGATGAAGAATGCTATTGAAAAATAGTCTTCAAAAAATAGGCTTCTAAACACTGTTAGCATGAGCTTCAACCTCAGCTGTTTGTTAAAAAAGGGTGTGAAACTTGAAAAAAACAGGTCAGGCTCAAACAAACCTTTTGAATGGAATACTTTCTTCAAACTCGGTCACAAGTAAATGGTAACTCTCGAACTTTCTTCTTGTTTTCTGAAGCCTGTTAAATGTCACATTGTTTTAATCCCCGTAGCATCTAATGGAATAACTTAAGGGTCAAACTCTTCAGTGCTGTGTAGATGTCCACTTCAGGAGGATCCATGCTGGGGTGATACGTAACTGATGTCTACCTGATAAGTTTACAAGAAACATTGTCATGTGGACAACGTTCACATGTGCTTTCATGTGATTAAGATGTGTTTTCTGTGATGGGGAGTGCTTGCCTTTTAGCCATGTGATGGACACAGCTCAAGTTACATGATGGAGTGGGGAGAGAGCGGGGATCCTTTAGCAGTATTGGCTTAACAAACATCTGGAGCAATTAATCTCTGTACCCAACTCTGTGCCCTGTCTCATGACTTGCAGAGCAAGGATTGGGCCGGATGAATTGTTCTGTTGGGCTGGGTACAATCCAGAGGCCATAGGCTAGATACTTCTATTTTTGTGTTGTTTGGGTTTTGTGTATGTATGCGTCTTTTGTCTAGACTTTTGTAAGTGAAAGTGGAAATTTTAACCTTTGAGCCCAAACTTCTTTTTGTATATGTAAACATATTGTGTAATGAAGAGAGGTGCATAAAATTCTATAACCATTTCTAGAGTGGTACTGGGAGGTACCGGGAAATTCACTTGCTACTTAATTTCTTTGATTCTCTCTTCAGTTAGTAGAAAAATAGCTTCCCCTCTCCATGTAAATAGGGAAGTGGAGTTAAACCTATTTTTCACATACATGGAGGGAGTTATCTGAAGAGCAGACAGGTCTTAATGGTGGTACTTGGACCACGAGGTGATGGTCTGTCTACCGACCTCCTTATGTGGAGGCATAGGCTACCTCCTCAGTGGGACTTGAATAGTCCTGTAGCTGGAACGGCATTTCAGTTATTAAATATAATAATCATTTTTTGCTGCTTCACTACTTCTACACTGCCTAGGGTGTTATGGTCCGGGTTTTTTTTAGGGCAGTGGCATTTAAAACTCAGATCCCGATGAAGGACTTCAGGCTCAAGAAATGCATGGAGTTCATGCAAATATAAGGACAGGACCATGCAATGGGAGGCTGCTGTGCCACGTGAATAATTTCTTTGACATGTCAACAATTTTCTGTTGCTCTAATTTCAGCAGTCAACATTTCTGATGTCGATGATTTACAGTTATAATATGCTGGCATCATGTTTAAGTAGGATGAGAGTGGATGCAAATAATAAACAACTGGCATATTTCATACTGAACGCTATTGAAAGACAGGAGAGAACCCCAGCCACCTGGGGCTAGGTGGCTGTGATTTCATGGGGACTTTGAATGTTCTGATACCTGAAGATAGAATAGATCCAAAATGGCTCTTACAATATTTTATTAGCTGTAATGCTCAGGTACGATGTTTTGTGGGTTGATGCCTCTTCTCTCCCACCTTCCCACCCTTTTTTTTTTTTTTTTTTTTTAATTGCTTCTTTGGTTTTGTTTGGTTTTTGTTGTTGTTTTTCTTTGGTTTTTTGTGTTTTGCTTTGTTTGCTTAGATAGTCCTACACAGCAACTGGCACTACTTACAATATATAAAGCTAAATATATGCTTAAACAATATGATTGGGGCATGAATGTGGGTGCACAATTTAAAATTATTAATATTTCACACTGTATGTCTTCCTAAATAGCACAGATTAAAGTGCTATATTAAACAATTTGATCTCTTTCCAAGAACCTGATATTGCTCTACCTTTAACATGATTGAGTTGTGATATAAATTTACACTTGAAGTAGAAATGTTTGTCTGCTGCAAAGTGATAAGAGTAATTAGTGGAAGTACACACTGTAGTATTAGGTTTGGGGCTAGATTCTGACCCAACTTAACTGTGATATAAACTCCATTGCATTCCAGAACTCAGTTATAGTGAAGGTAAAAAATGGCTGGGTGTTGATAAAATGAACAAAAGTATTGGAATTCAAAGTTGGGGAATGAGATTTCTATGTATTGGTAGTGGAAATGTGTTTTTGTTTGGGTTTTGGTTTTTTGTGTGTGTGTGTTTGTTTTTTGTGTTGATTTTGCTTTGTTTGTTTGTTTTTGTTTTTTGTTTTTTTAAATATGCATAAAGCAAGCAGGAGTTTAATTTCAACACCTGATTTATAACTAAAAAAATTCTGCTGGAGTGCTATCTCCTCCAACTCTTACTAGGAGATGTGGTAATTGCTCACTCTTCAATTTTCTGTTACTATTCTAATGACCTACCACAATAGTAGGCAAGGGCATATGAGGGATATGCTGTATGGTATTTATCTGATGCTCAAATACCTGACAGCATTTACTGTATTTACTGGAAGACTGAATCTAAATGGTATTAGGATAAGGCTTTTATTTTGGAAACCAAAGCATAGCTCAGTAATGTCAATCTTTCTCAATCTTTCAAGTGGTTAATCTAGAAAATTCTAAACCCCATTGTTTTTAATTCTAAATATATGCTTCAATGCCTCTCTATGTCATTGTGCTGATCTACCAGGAAAAAGACGCACCATGCTCCAAAAAAAACATATTTCTTCTGGTTTCATCATTAGAATAAACAATATATGTTCCTGTTTAATAATAGAAGTTATTACCATCAGCTGCAGGCATTAAGATAGATCTTATATTGATCTAAATGCAATTTTCTTCATTTTTTTTTCTTTTTTTGTAGAGGCAAACGTTAAGTACTTAAAATCTGTGATAGTATTTCAGAAACATCAAGTCAGAATAAACCTTACCTGACAGGGATAAGATATTCAGATTGTTTGGCGTCCCTTATAATGCAAATTGTCAGGGAGTTTATAGTTTTCCCTGTCATGATTAGTATGAAATGAATCCTTTGAACACAGGGCCCTTCATATTTTTTGCCTAAACCTTTTCCTGTATTTATATTTAAATTTCAGTTTTATTCCCCTTCCACAAAGAGTGTTCGAGACTGGTGAGCCCAATGACACCAAATTGCAATTAAGTTTCACAGCTGTGTGTGAGATTTCTAGCTGACTTCATTTTTACACTGGGAAAATTGGAGTCAGAAGAGATAAACGTTGAGAGGCTTGGGAAAATCTACAAGGCAATGAGTGTTCAAGGCATTTTCAGCAAACTACTGAAGCAAATTTAACTAAAGCTTTAAGGTCACTGAAAATTGAAAGATACAGGAAATAATGAAGGGCTTTGGTCCCTAATCAGCCGTTCTTCCTTTCAGAGATGTTATACAGACCACCTCCACACCTGGTTAGCACATGACCTACCCTAATAGATTTATTCCCTCTCCCTTATGTTTTCAGTTCTTTCATTTTTGTCATGATATAAACAAAATCTTTTTATTTTTTATTTTTCATTAAGAATTGTGCACGCCAGTGCTTAGGAACTGTATACATTCATACTTACATACACATATATATGTGTGTTTGTGCATGTATATGGTTCTTAAGCAACATACAGGTGCGTGGGTTTATTTGGCATGAATTTGGCATCCATTTTTTGAAAAAACTTTATTCTAATTTATGTCTCTTCAATAACCTTGAATTCACTTTTCTTGCATGTTGTGCACTTCTAGGCCTGTGTAATGGTGGGACATAAGATGGAGAGCTCTTCTTGCCTCTCCTCCCCTCCCATTGCATGATGCAGATTGCAGAATGAGCAGCATGGATGGTGGCCTGGCTCTTATAGCTCATCTCCCCTCACTTTTCCCTCTCCAACTAATCTGCATTGCTCTTTACACTGCTAAAGCTATGGACTAGAATTAATTGTATTTTGTGGCAGGTGGAGCTTTTACTTGGTCGTATTCCAGGGCTCTGTAAGGCAAAACAAAATCTCTAGTACTATTCCAGCAAAATTTTGATTGACTGGCTCTACAACATAATAGTAAACCATGGTAGATTTCCTCCAAGTTGTGCGTTTGCTAACAGCACGGCAATATGGTGACTCAGTGGGATTTGGGACAAGCAGCATTATTTACACTGATGACAACATGCTACTTCCCTGGTAAATGTCAAATGGTGTGAATTTGGCAGGCTATATAATGTCCTCCCAGAAGAACAGACTGTTTTCTTAGGGAGGAATGGTAAGGATAAAAAACACTATGGTAGAGTTGAATGGGAAAATATTACTAAATTACCACACAAACAATTTTCATGTTGCAGCTAAACAGTAAGTAATGCCAGACTTTTGGTTGCTTTAAGCCTTCCAATTTTTACATAAGTTTTTGTTTGAATTAGTTGACATTTAACGATTTGGGAAACCTATGCTTTCATATAGCACATCACTGACCTTCCTGTATATTCATTTACCTGCTTCTCATTGAAGGTTCAGTAGCGCTGTCATGGAAGGCTCTAATCTTAGTCTTGCAAAAAATTAGAGCAAGGCATAAAGATGTTTATTTACTGTTCACTTTTCATTTCATTATAGTCACACCTCTTTGTTATATGCTTGATTATTCTAAAAAACAATTTAAAATCTTCTGTGCAGTTTTAAAACTGCTTTGATTTTAGTATCCTTTTCAGGTTGATGGTTTGGGTTTTTTGGGGGTTGGTTGGATTTTGTGGTTGATTTTATATATATATATATTTTTAACTTAGATTAAGTATCCAAAAGGGTGATTGGGCACCTAAAAAGCTTAATTACTAAATTTTCCTGGGTAGATACGTACATAACTGATTTACTGCTTCCGAAGTGTTTGCCGTGCATCTTAGGTGGAAAAATACCTAGTCCCTTTCATCTGAACCGGCAGCATGCCTCTTAGATACAGCCTTCCAAAATCCCACGTGGGAGTCTGAGCAGGCTGGAGTCCTGCCCCTTCTCTCTTGGAGGACTGTATTGGTAACCAGGCTGTTAGGTAGTCTGCAGGATGTGAAGTTCCTATTGAAGCTGCTGTTGTTCTATTAAATAATTTATGTGGGGCCAGGGAGAAGGAGAGGAATTGATTCTGGAGCCAGCTCGTCTTTGCATACACTGCAACGGGAGGGTGAGACTGAAGTGTGTGGAATGCAACATCTATACCAGGGAATGAGGACCACTTGTCCTAGAATACCCAGTGATCTGGTGGGGAAGTGCTTGAGATGTGGGAATCCTGTGTTGATGTCCCTGCAACAGTCAAGGTGGATTTGAGGAGAGGTCTCCTATCACCAAACCTAGATTCCCATCCTGGTCTCTGAGTTACTGCAGAGGAAGACAGTCTTTTTCTGTGGGTCTTTTCGGTGTATCTTTGCTATTTAGCTTCAGGAAAGACTCAGAGCACTGGGTAGAGTTGGATGGCTGCTTCTGCAAAGGCGTATTATTTAGGCTCTGATCCTACCCAGGACATGTCTCTCCAGCTTTGACAAGCTGCTTGCTGGATGTCGACGCGTTAGCTCTCTCCTCCTAGGACTGGTACTAGTTGGTGGTGTTGGGACTTGTAAATTCTGCCGTGAATTTATCCCTGAGAAAGCAGAAGCTACTGCTTTAAATACTGTACTGCCTCTGTCCCAGAGAGAGGTACCACTTTAATGAAACCCTGTGTGAAAGACCTGCTAAGGATCTACAAATAGCATTGGCCGGCAGCAATGAACTCAACATTTAAGTAAACAAATGGTGCAAAAGCAGCCTTGCACAATGTTGCTGTGAAGGTCTGCCTTAGGATGAGGCTGATGGAGGTCATCCGAAGTGTCAATTTTTCCAGCCCCAGGACTGCTGAACTGTTTTCAAGGAGTATTGAGGCAGGTTAGAAGAATAGCTCTGAGTAATATTGCAAATGTGTGACCCTGGTTTTAATGTGTAGAACTCCCGGTTCTCTGTTAGCTCAGGCAGTAGGAACTGCTTACTTTGGATTTGAATCCCAACAGAATGTATCCCTCATACAAACTACGGAGCAATTTAAAACTGCGAAGACTGAGTTGAAGCTGCTCTGTATAGAGCACTAACAGGCTGTAGGAAGATGCTCTTGAATTGTATGAAGGAGCTAACTCCATACAGTGCTGTACCAACACAAGAATTTCTTGCAGCTTGCAGTGTTCTTGGTACATAACGTTCTTAAACACAGTCCTAAGGATGAAGTTGCCTGATGCCATGATAATCACTTTTATCATTGCTGTGTTCTTCCCAGGACTTGGCATGTGACTTCTAAATAATGTTCTGATTTGTATTACAGATTCTAGATTGACCGTACCATAGGGAACACGCACTGTGGTTGTTACCAGCGCTCTTTGTTCTGTAACAAGATGACTAAGTTTGTCAGTTCAGTATTGTATATTGCTGTGCTGATGATCCCCTTCCCATGAATCTCAGCTCAGCTGCTTCACGCTACTTCAGTTCATGCTAAATTTGCAATCTTGACTTCATTGAAGTGCAAAATTGGCTTGCTTGTCAAAAACTGGTAATACATACAAAACAATCCAGTACTTTATTTTTTTGGCTTAAGTCAAGGCTTATGTAGGCTCAGGGAAAGTTTCAGAATCTCCACATTATGTGAGCAGCTGTTTATAGTGTGCAAACCTTGTTAAATATTGAAGAGCTTAGATTGACTCATATTTGTGCATCATTTTAGTGTGGTAGTAAACAGCAGTATCCGTCAAAGTTGAGCTTATATGGAAAAGTAAATGATGTGCAAACTGTTTTTTTTTCGCGTTAGGTTTGTTGCTGGGTTGGGTTTTTTGTTTTATACATTCCGTCATAGAAGCGGACCACCAAAATTGCTCCACAAGTCTGCCACAGTATTTAACAATAAATTGTATAGATTTGTCCTGAAGTGTGCTAACAGCATCGTTCATTGTATTATTCATGGTCAATTGCATGTGAATCCACTTGTCAAGGGAAGGATACAGCATTAATTACCACTTTTGACACATGCCTGCAAGGAGGTTGGTTTAGTTATCCTGTCTTCTTGCCAAATAAAATGGACTTTCTCCTCTGGGACTAGCAAAAGGGCATCTTAAATTTGGACTTTTACATAGGAAGAGTTTGTGCTGAATGTATCTTTCCCCACTTGAATTCTTTTAAAGATAAAACCCATGCAAAATAACATGTGATGGTTAAAATTATAGCAAGATCTCTATGCTTTTTAGTATGGTAAATATTTCAAAAACTTTTTGCATACTGCATGCTGTTTTATTGATCATGATAAAGTAGTTTCCACCTTGTCTCTCAAAGCTACAGGGAACACAGCTCTCCTCTATGGAATAGAGGGTTTAGGTTATTCCAAATCTGGTACCTTCTTAATGGGTTAAGTACCAAATTTACTGGCAGTCTATTATCACCTCACATAAATTAGAATCACAGAATCATTTAGGTTGGAAAAGACCTTTAGGATCTAGTCTAACCTAACACTACTAAGTCCATCAGTTAAAATATGTGCCTGTTATCGTTACTATTCAGGGTGTGCAGAGGAACAAAGGAAGGTTGAGGTGAAATTTGCATAAGCAGCAAGTTGTTGTGTTTATAGAAAGGCAATCTTTATTAAACGTACAAAGGCTGGTCATTGCATGCTGCAATATACTGCTTTTTATGGTAGTTTCCAGGGTCCCATTTTGCATTCCTGAACTAGTCCATTTTAAATGTCTCCCAAAAAGTATCACTGAAACATCTCCACAAAATCAGATCCTTTCTCAATCTAGAGTGAGAATGTAAAAAAAAAAAAAAAAAGTGGACTCAGCATTTCCTGTGGAGCCCCATCTGGAGTAGCACAGCATCTTCTGTTGGCTCAGGATAATTGAGTGGTTTCCTGACTTGCCCTCAGAAAGGAGGTTTTACTTGGATAATACTTTCATTTCTTGGGTTGCATTCAATTTGGTTTTCATTTGATACTCGTATTTTATTTCTTATTTTCATGCCTCCAGACCAAGAGCTGTCAATAGGCAGCAGGTTTGTGTTTCTTGCTCTTATTTTTAAAAAGGTGAAGTAAAATAATTTTGGGAGATAGCAAGTGCTTTACATATGTGTGTGTATATATTTTTTTTTTTTCGGATTGTGATTATGACAATATCCTTTAACTAGGGATATGCACCATAGCTGAAATGTCTGTGGAATGTTTTGCTTGGTACAAACTGAACGTTGCATTTTGCTGTGTTTTGCAAGGTAGTCGTTAACCTGACTTCTGCTGATGTCAGCAGAATTTGTTTTTTTAAGGCTTGGCCGTGGAAATGGCCTTTAAAAATATTTTTATTAGTGACCTTGGGACTAATCTTCAGGTGATGTAGAGCTGTGAGACAGCATCAGCACAGAGGAGGAATAGACTAATGTAGGAAGAAATTCATTATCTTTGTAACATTTAATAGAGGAATATAAGGAATCATATAACCAGATGATCGCTATATGATGATATATAACCAATAATAAGAATTTTTGCAAGAAACTTTTCAGCTGGAGAAACCATAAAGGAGATGCACCTGAGTGGTTTGAAGGAGGCGAATGAGCTATTGCCACGCTAAAGTCTTGAGTAAGGCAAGTGCAAGAGAAGGATATATGAGAGGTGATGGTGGGCAATGTGCTGGCAAGACCACCCTGCAATGAGTGTGCGTTCGGCTCACATTTGGCAGGACATGGAGCTGGATGCTCACCACTCAGTGTGATATGCTTATCCTGTTAAAAAAGTGAGCACTGAGGCAGGCTGTTTCTTGTTTTGCTGGGCCACGCTGATTCTGCTAAACCTGCTGGGGACAGGAGTTGGAGCATGTTCCCTTTTGGGCTTCTGAGGTGGATAAGGGATTGGAGCTAAGCAGTGACCCAGGAGATTGTTCCATCTCCAATATTTAAGTTGCTCCCAGCACTGTTAGAGTGAGTATTGATGGTTAACAGGCTGCTCCAGCGGTGGCCAAAGCCCCTGCCTTTCCCTGTGTAATGTGCCATCTCTCACCATGGAATGTGTTTGTTTCAGTAGGTTTCAAGGACAAGGTTCAACTCAAGAACACAAATACTATTACAGTGACATTATGCAAGAACAACCAGTTTCCAGTGATACATTGTGGAGCGTGTTAGAAATACCATTCCTAATTTCTCTGCTCTGAGCGCTTGGAAGGTGGTTTCCAGAGAATTAACAAAAAATGTACCTGTATTCTGGGGGCTTGTTATGCAGTGCTATGTTGTGATGCCGTATGATGTTACCTATTTGGCCTTTGTGTGTACATTGTAATACTTAGGAGGAAATCGCATTTCTCTCTAAACTTAAGGTTCCTGAAGTATTGGAAGTTTTGTGTATCAGGGGCAAGAAAGAGAATGCCCAGTAGACTTTTAAACAGTTACACATTTTGACTATTTGAAATAGTATAATAGATAACTTGAATAAAATCATAGAATTGTCTAGGTTGGAAGGGACCTTTAAGATCATCTAGTCCAACTGTCAACCTAACACTGACAAAACCCATCACTAAACCATATTGCTAAGCACCATGTCTACCTGTCTTTTAAATACCTCCAGGGATGGTGACTCAACCACTTTCCTGGGCAGCCTGTTTCAATACTTGATAGCCCTTTCAGTGTAAAATTATTTCCTAATATCTAATATTTAATTATTTTTCCTAATATCTAATCTAAACCTGGTGCAACTTGAGAACTTTATTCTGGAATAATCACTGTAATGGGACATGAGTAGTGGATTAAATAGCAACTGGTCTTACTTGGTCACATAGATGACAGCCAAAGGGGGGAGAAGAGGAGGTATTGTGCAAATGTGTCAAGGAAACAAGTTCCCCAAAAGAAATGGAGATGACTGGAGTGTGAGAAGAAACCTGGCTGTTAACTGTCTGTTTTAGCAGTGTCTGTGGTTGATGATGCACAGAGCGAAGGACAGTGAGGTGACCATTGAAAACAGGTGACAGTAGAACTGAGCAGGAGAGTTAAATGGAGCCTCTGTCAATTGCACTTAATTCTCTGTTCTGCTCTTGGGACCATTCTGTTATAGTTGTGCTTGGAGTGGTTGAAGCTGTGGTGCTTCTGTTCTCCAGCAGCACCACCTCTAAGCTACTGGTCTAATGTAGGGAGAGAGCAGGGGGAAAGGGAGACATGTCTTAGTTCCACTGCAGATCTACTTTGCAGCTTTTGCTCCCCAGGCACTGCTTGAGAGCTTTACAATGGGAGAATCTTACTTGAGCAAAGGCAGGTTGTGCAAGGATCTGCACGTAGAAGGTAAAACTCACCTCCTTGCAATGACTCATAGTGCCAGCTTCTCCATAGCACAGAGCTATTGTTTTGGACAGTGAGCATCAATGACTTGCATCTGCTTAGCTTTGCCAGCCTTCAGGTGACATGGAGTACTCCATCAGGTATTACTAAGTCTCTAGTAAATGCACTTCTGTCCTGATTGCATTTTATAGTTTCAATTTAGCAGTCTTGAAAGCTGCTTTACTATTCCTGGGTCATTCCAAATTGCACACCTGTCTGTACTTCTCCACTTCCCAAAGAGTGACTCAGGCTTCTCTTTCAAACAGTAAAATTAGTATTTCTTTCAGGAAATACCAGTTTCCTCTGGTGTTTATTCTAGCCCTTTGCGTCTTTGGGTTACAGATGCAGAAGAATAAATAAAAAGGATTGACACACTTCTGTGCAGCATGGAGCACTGTAAAACCTAAGAGGGATTCTTTGATATATCAACCATGAGCTGGCAAATACATCAACCATGAGCTGGCATATATCTTGACAGCTTCAGATAAATTCAGGCCAGCAGTATTGCCAGTGGCTGATTTGTACTGCAATTAACAGGGTTTGGGACCAACATTCTGGCCATGATGGGAGTACTGGAGATGTCAAGCAATTTGATTATTTTTTTTTTTAATTATTTTTTTCAGATTTTTTTTGTCAGCTCCCGTTTCTCCGTTTCCTTGAGCAAAACAGCTAAGCACGACTGGTGCAGCAGACAGACATGGTTGTCACTCTTCTCACTACTCAAGATACTAGTACCTTGAATAACACCTGAGATGTTCTCTGTTACTACTCTGGCACTTAGCTGGAGAGAATTGCTGTTGGATGAAGGAGGGAAGAGAGATCACTGCTGACTTTATCTCCCTTTTCCTTGTGCTGTCAGCTTTGGCAGGGTTCTCTGGTAGGGTTGAAGGGAAGGGGAGCCAAAGGCATAGTAGGTGTTGTGCAGGGCAATGCTTGGGAAAGGTATCATCAGAGAGGTGCAAAACTCTGATTTGCAAAATGTGATTTTTGATATATAATAAGTGATTGTTTGCTCCTGCTGGTATTTAGACCTGTATTGCTGTTGTATCCTTATCTGCAATTAAATCTTTGTGTTTTGGAACGCAGTGAGCCTTTGCACAAAATATATTCACATATTATATCTAAAATATAATATGCTTTGTATTATATTTTAGCTGCAGGGCTGAAAGTTCAAAAGCCTGTTCTTCAGGTACCCTTCCAGAAGGGGGTTCAGATGTTAGGCGTCCTCTTAAATGCAGAGAAGAAAGGCAGAGCCCAAGTCCCACTCCCAGAAGTCAGTAAAATATTAAATTCTGCTGGATTTCTCATCTGTACTCCTTATCTGTATTTCAGTTTCTCAGCCAGCCTAGTAAGTACTGTTTGGCTTAAGTATATCTTTCAGAAAGACATCCAGACTTGCCTGAAGATACAAGTGATGGAGAATTCACCACTTTTCTCAGTTAATTAATGGAAAGGAGTAGTTGATGAAAGGTTGATTTATTCACTGGTTCAGTTGCAGCTGGAGAATTAGCCTCTGGTTGATGTGAAAAAGCACTGCCTTTGTTTCTGAAAGAGGAACAATGTGGTAACTTGGTTTGGTAAATACCTGCGTTTTACTAGCATCTGCTTTAGAAGACAGACGAGAGTTCCTAATATATGGTAGTTACTTTCCTGGAGATATAAAGCAGAAGTAAAACATCATGGCTGGTCAGCTGAATCTAGAACACTTTTATACCATCAGAGAAATAGGTAAACATCAGAGAATTTTTTTTGGAGCATGGGCCTGCAAAAAAATCCCTGACTCTAACCCAAGAATCCTTAGCCTCATGCTATTAAGTTTACACAGGTACCACACTGCGTGGAGTGTGATGCATCGGCTGTGTTCACCCTGGTATTCCAGCCACAGGTAAAAGGAACTCTTGGTTATCACTTTCTATGCTATTGAATCTGTTCTGACACAAGCATGTGGTATCTTTGTGCTTCAGGATCAAGCTACTGGTTATATTTGTGAGTATTATTCTGATAGCGTTTGGTTATAAAGTTTCCATTGCTTCTGTTTAAGCGTTTGTTCTAACAATGACTAGGTTATTTTTTTTTTTAACTTTGCAGAGTACAGATGCCAATTCAAATGTGAGGAAAAGAACGAATGCCACCGTACAGTCTGAAGCTGATGGTGGGAGCCGCATTGACACAAGGCACAGCTCCATCCAGCCTCCCTCTGTAGCTCAGGGGTCTTCTGACATTTCACCCCACTCCCTTTCTGCATCAAGTCCCAACCCTTTCACACGCATCAATGCATCAGAGACATTATCTTCTGCGAGAGGCACCCCTCCAGCTCCTCCTTCTACCCCCATTTTAACTGGATTTGTATCCCAGCATGCCACAGCTGGATCCCCTTCCATTCAGCGCTTGCTCGGATCTAGACTGGAGCAGATTCAGACCACCACACCTAATACATTAGGAGCATCTGCAAAGCCATCTGCTGTCCCACCACCTGCTCCCCCCGCCTCCCACTCTGGCACGAGTAAGATAGACAAATATGCACGCATTTTATTTCCTGTTACCTTCGGAGCATTTAACATGGTCTACTGGGTGGTGTATCTATCCAAGGATACCATGGAAAAATCGGAAAGTCTAATGTAGTTTTGCTGCTATGTAGTAGTTCCTAAATTATACTCACATTTGATGCAGAGTTTCTTCTTTTGAAACTATTTAAAAAGGTCAATAATTCTTATTTATAAAAGCTGTGTGCTACTTTCCCATTGTAAAGGCTGGAGTGTTTGGGGATAATTAGTTAACTCCTAGCAGAGTCGTGGGTAACAGATTTGTCTTCCTCCCTTCAGCTAGCAGTGAACCATCACTCTCTTCAGCTGGCTACTCAGAACTTGCCTTTGGGAGGAACACGGACCCAAACAAATCAAAGGCAGAGGTGCACAGCTGTGCAGAGGGCCACATCTTGACTGCTAGGAATACTGCTAGCATCTTGGTTATTACACCTCCCTGAGGCACCCAGCACTGCTGTCTGGACACAGCATTGCGTTCTCTGAGTGCAAGGCCCATGTCCTGAATATTTTGGCAGTGCTTGCTAGAAAAGGACTTTCCCTGCTAGGTTAAAATTGGCAGAATGGGGGGAAAAAACAATGAACTGTGGAAAAAGAAAAGAGCGTCCAGCCTGGGAGAGTGCAACTCCAGAAAAGTTATGCAAAGGAGTTGTAGAGCTCCATATATTTTTACTAAGCATTATTTTGTGTTGCAACCTGGGAAATTCTCACTCCAAAATAAGAATGAGTGAACCTTGTAAAATCTGAAATCTGATGTAATTCTCAAAATTGGAGTTTTTTGTTTGGTAAGGTGATCTTACATGTGTGGTTCTTCTTTGACCTTGCTGACCAGCTTGAGTGGATTTATTCCTAAATTACATCTGTTGCGGTAGAGGAGGACCAGGCCCACAATGTTCAACTTTTTAATTGTTTTAATCGAATTCTTTGTTCTTTCCTTTGGATGCTTTGGGTTTGTGGTTTTTTTGTTGATTTTTTGTTTTTGGTTTTTTTCCCCTTCCCCCCTTATTATTCAGTCACACTCCTCTGATTTCCTTTGAACACATATTCCCCTCCACCCCCTCCTTTTATATAATGTTTGAGTCAGGTTAAATTTTCAACACAGTCTTAAAAGTGGCTTCAAAGTTGAGCAAAACAAATTTTCCTGTGCTTTGATGAGTGTGGCTATGGCACATCTTTGAGTGAATGAGAAACACCCTTTTGTGAAGGAAAGCTGTGACATAAATAAGAAAAGAAAGTTTCTAGGTGGAGCCTGGGGGGAACACAATGTTTATTTATGGTCTGTTTGTTTCTCTTACACTATAGCATAGATACGTGCTTTTCTTAGGGGTTCATTTTGCAATATGCAAGCAGGCAACTTTGTTAAAGAATTGAACAGTTTAAACCTGATAGAAATCTTGATCAAAAATGTTCTTTTCACCAGAATATGTGGAAGATATGCTGGCATCTAAAAATGTTTGCACAGATCCATCTAGCTAGGTAAATGGTTGGCAGGTGACAAGTAAAATCAAAATGACAAGCAAAAATCAAAAAACAGATCACAAAATACTCAGCTGTGACCTGGTTGTGCCTTTAAAGGGTCTGGAAGTAGCTGAATCTCTTTCCAGTTGAATAATCTTTAGCTTCAGTTGGTTGGAACAGCAGATTGGTAGCCCACGGTCAAAGTTCTATGGTGGGGGGACAGATCAGGTGAGTGGTCTGGGCCCAAGTAATGATCAAGTGACTGATGGAGACCACAAGCAGCTGGGGTAACTGAGGACATGTATGAGACTGCCCTAGACTATATTGGGAAAGGAATCAGAGTAAAAAGACCCCAGAATGGTGAAATTATGACTGTATCTCTGTGCCTCTTTCGGTCTCTCCAAGCCTTCTAGCCAGTTCACGGCTGACAATCTGACCTTTAACTTAGGGGACATGAGAGACTGCAAGAGATGTGCACTACGTTCTGTAGCCAGGATCCCAGGCTGCTGTTTCATGCATTGCATTGGATTGTTGATGATAGAATGCACAGGACGTGGGAATGTCATAAATCACTTTATTATGATGTAGTGTTATAAACAGTCTTTTCTTATATAAGTGATGCTCTCACAAGGCCAGGTATGGTCCTTTCCTTTTTGCCTTTTACATCTAGAAGAAGCCTGATATTACAACACTCCTTAGAAAACCCTTACATGTGCCATAGCACAGAACTGGAAATGGAGCCCTCACGCAAGATGTCTAACTGCAGTAGTTTGCATCTTTGGATGTATCTCTAGTTGCTGTAGCTCTTTCTTCCCCAATTTGGTCACATTATTGCAGATTGTCAGAATAGAAGATTGTTTATTTATTTTGTTAAGCCAGAAGAGACAAAGCTAATCCTCTGGCAATTAACGATCATAATTGTACAAATGATAAAATATTTCTGGTATGAAGAACAATGGCCTTCTGTGTGTTGAGAACCTAGTGTTTGTGCCAGAAGTGACTGAAATGATTCCTTGCTTTCCTCTATGATGAAAACCAAGGATGTTTTCTCTCACTCAGAGCTTGAAACGATTCACTAGAAGCAGCTGTCTCTTCCTTCCACCCATTCCCATATACTGATTGTATAATCAGCTTTTTCTGTGCACTGTTCAGTAGGATCAACACTGGTCCAGGCTATTTGACCAAGATTGATCTGAATATGCTACTTTGATTCATCTGTAGTTTGTATTTCATTTCAAAGACTTACAAGGAGTAAAAAAGGATTGCAAGAATTAATAGATTCCAAATATTTATTTCTATACTTCCATTTTGGAAGAAATTTTTAATGATACCGCAGAGAAAAAAAAAATCTATTTTTAATCTGTCAGTGTATTTCTGAAATACCTTCTGACACTTGCATGCCTACGTTCAAAATGAGATATATAAAAAAAAAATCTCATTATGAGTCTGGGACTAATTTATCGTACTGTGCTACATTTTTGTGTTACAGCAATGAAGAAATTACCATAACTTGCTTTTCAAAGTACCTACGGACAATGATAATAGGAATTTATTGTTAACAGCGGTTCTTCATTGTATTTAATCTCCTTGCAGAGTGATCAGAAACAGTAAAGAGCCTGTAGTATACTCAGTAATACTGGCAGGTTCTGAATACTGTAATTCAGAAGCACAAACAAAAGCAGGAATATGCTAAATATAGTGGCCCAAATGTTCAATACTGCTAACTAACTAAAATCCTAAGGGAGAATGTTGCAGGTGTCATTTCAGTGACCAAATGGCTTATTAGGGATGGCTTTGAGTGAGATGAACTCTACAGGGGCTGTTTTTATTGTTTTTTCTGTTGGCTTTGTTGAACAATCTTTCTTTTTTTTCTTTTTTTTTCTTTTTTTTTTTTTGACAGTACCATAGTGATTTAAAACGAACCAAACACTTCAGATAGTCATCTCTATGAACAGGAAAGGAAACTGGATAGAAAGCCAAAAAACCTTATCAGGAAACAGAGACAGATCTCCACTGACTGCTGTTTCCTCGGAGACATTGTTACCAACAGCAAAACTCCCACAGATTGCAGTGATGCAGCCCCAAACAGTAACACAGTCACTTGAGAAAAACAGTTAAAAATGCTGTTCAGAAAGGTTGTCTTCACGGGAACCAGAGTATATTTTATAGTCAGCCATGAGCAAGGCAAATTGCAAAAATAATAAAGTCAAGGAAGGAGGGAAACCTAGACCCCAGCTCCTCATGGTGACCTGAGCTCTAAGAGCTCACCAGCAGAACTGGAGTCTGTTTGTCCTCCTGTAAAATGGACTTGTCTCCGTCAAATGGCTATCAGTGGAGCATTTATTTTCCTACACGTTTTTTGAGGGGAAAAGGTAGATTTTGTAAACTGTTTAGTCATCTGCTCTCCATTACCATGCAGTCAGGCAAGTAGAACACATGACAATTGAATGAAGGTGGTAAATAATTTAATAAGGAACGTGACTAGAGCTTTCTTGTTAACAGGAACTAAAAGATATTGATTACAGAGTGTTCAAGTATAGCCTTTGGCATCTCACCATTTTCATCATTCAGGATGGATCTTGCAAAAAATTGGGGAAACCAGATAACCGTATTTAATAGGTTTTAACCAGTATTTCTACAGAAGGGTGAAGGAACTCAGCTTTTCATTATGCACAGAGTTCTGTCTCCTTCCACTTTCTTGCCTACCTCCTGTATGTCGCTTGGCCGCATCGTACCTTATGCTGTAGCACAGCGACTGTGTGCCATGCTGTGTCTATTTATCCAGTTTACCCAAGGCCTAATGTTCCCATCTCCTTTGTGCTATTGGAAGTGGAGGGAAGGCCAGAATGGAAGAAATGACGGCACAGATTGTGTAAGAGACACATATTGTCCACCTGGGACATTTTCCCCTAGGGGAATTCCTAGGAGAATCTTTCTCAGTGGGAGAGGCTGGAGCACAGTTTCTGCTGTAGCACACTCTTCCCCAAAATCCCAAAAGCTTCCAAGAGATCTGGCATGGTAGATCAGCAACTTTGCACACTGGGCTCCATAACTTTTGCTTGACCCAAAAGATTTTGGAGGAAAGAAGTTTCGGTGAGTTTTTCCTGGGACTTGCCAGTAGGACTTGACTGGTGAGTGTTGTGGCTGACACTGGTGTGAATTGCAATACAGACAGCTGGCAAAAAACCAATAACATCTTTTCTCCCCAATTATAATTTTTTGTCAAGACCTTAAATTTCCTTTACTGTGTGACTCCAAGGTAAGTTACCTATATTTATATTGTTGTGAAGACCTGTGCTGGTATCCATTGAAATCAGTATGTGTTTTTCATTGACTTCAGTGCCCTTTAAACAGGACGTTTACTTGAAGAAAAAAATGCACCATTTTGGAAGAGTCTGATATGCATTAATTTGTACAGTCTTCATTTGTAGGTCTCTCCTCAGAGTCAAGATGTAGCTTTTTTTTTTTTGAGAATATGAGGATCATGGGCAGTTTCAACGCATTCTGAGTAAATCAGACTCTACAAGAAAGTTTTTTACTGCATCCCGAGCAAGTGAGAGTAGTGTGAAGTATAGAGCACTCTGAAAACATCTCTCTTTGCTAATGTTACGTACTGTGTTCTTAACTGGAGAAAATGAAAAATGCAATTATTGTAAAATTGGTAGAATTTGTGAAATATACTTTGTTTTCCCATGAATTAGAAAATGTAGGTATTTATTTGAGAATTGACTAGCATTGACTTCTAGTCTGTAACTTAGTGCATCTACAGCTATCTCTTAGACTTTCTTATGCTTTTTACATTATTCCAATAGACAGGACTTCAAAGCAAACCAGTTACTACCCACTGAGGTTCATTACCTTTTTTTTGGTCATAGTTCTATTTTCACTTTCTTGTGCAAGAGAAACTGAGAGTGTGTTGGTTCCTTTAAAATAAAAATAACAGCAGCAAAAATAAAAAGCCTTGGAGATTCCCTTTTTAGAAAACCATCCAAGCTCCCATCAATTATTGAATGCTCGTTTTAAATAATAGCATAGTTTTAGCATTTAAAATTTCAAATTACTAACGTGATCACAGCCTGGATTATGTATTTATATCTATCTCCATACATATATATATATATAAACTACATTAAAATAACATGAATTCCCTGAATTGTAAGGGAGGCAGACTCAAGACACACTTTAAGCAGTCTTGTTTTCAAAGAGTACCTTTCTGGATGGAAAGCACAGTGTGAGGTATTTTTTTAGTTATTATCTTCATATCTCAATTTTCAAGAAAAAAAAATCATGAGGAAAATACTATACTACTAAATTGACCTTCAACTAGGACAGACATCTGGGTTATTTTCTGCTGGTGGTCCTGCTGTTGTTGATCTTCAAATTTTGCTGTGTGGTTTTGTGAATGTTGCATCCACGTTGCTGTTAACTGACATGGCACTCTACGGATGATCTCATGGCATAAAGAAGCATTTAAAGAAATAATCATTCTTTGTGAAAATGTATTTATCCTTGGAAAAAATGTAACTTGAAGTTGGTAGAAGACGCAGGTGACAGTATGAAGCACTCAGCAGGACTTCTGAGCTCGATGCATTACAAAATTCAGTCAAGTAGTGCTTTGTCTTGCCTTATCATCTTGTGCCAGTGGCTCATCTCCATGGTAAGTATAGGTGCTCAGGGATGGAGGACTCAGAAGTCCAGAACATGTACAAGTATTTCTTCAAAGTGCTTTCAAAGTATCAGGTAGTTAACCTTATTGCTAGCAGTAACTTCACAGTCTGCTTTACATTTGCAAGCTTGAAAATCTCCTGTTCTGCTAGACTGTCCTGGGTCGTCAAATGAATAATGACATATTTTACATAAATAGATGATTCTGTATGTACATGCATTTCATTTTTTATTAATTTGTGGCAACATTCTCTGGCACCAGGCGAGCAGTGGAGATTTGAGGCATTTGAGATGACATGATAATATCATTTTGTTTCATAGATGTGTGGCTTTGCAGATCAATACCACCAGCACGTTCACGCTGGAAATGAATCCACTTGTGCAAAATCCTGGCCTTGAATATTTAACCCATGTTTGAAGGGCTAATGAAGTATATTAGGCAGGACAGGACGCAGGACCTGTTTGCTCTAAAAGGCTTCTGGATTGGGGCTGGTTTATGTCCTGCCAATCTCTTAAGCACGCTGCTCCCGACAGACCACAAGCAGAATCCATGTTTTTGGTTTGTTTTTTTTTTTTTTAAGACCATGATTACTCCACTGTAAAACTGTATTACTGCTGAATGTAGCACTCCCACCTTCTTCCTTGGTGTCCTGCTTTGCCTGGCCATGGTGAGCTGGCTGAAATAACTTGTCTAGCTAAAAAGCAATTTGTCTTTCCGTCTTTTGGCTGGCTGGTAGCCAGTAGTTCTCTGATCTGGCTCCTGGTCTTAGTGCTGGTACAAAGGAGGTGGTGAGGAGGCTGGGACTGATCTTTTGAGCTGGGTTAAAGCTGGTGTGAAACCACAGCCTGAGGATCTTCATGCTGCCTCCACTGGCATTAAAACAGAGGTGCTCACAGGCTTTTTTGAACCTCAGGTGCCTTCCATAGTCATTTTTTCCTCCACAGAGGTGATTTTGGGAATTACATCAATGACAAATAATGGAGAAAAAACTATAAGCAGGTCAAAATTTATGAAAGAGCCCAAATCAATAAAGTTATTTAAGAGAGAGCAAAGGAGGAGAAGGGAAAACATGAGTAAGGATGAAATATTTAGTTTCTTGCTACCAAGCAGTTATTTTAAGATGTGTCCTATTAGAGGTACTAGAACAGCATCTGGCAGGAAACAGCCTAGAAATAATTATTTCTTCATTATAAGTATAATGAGAAAGTAATAAAGAAAATAAGTTGCTAATGTCCTCTTAGAAACATTTCTGTTCCATTGAAGTTGTTTTCATTAAAAAAGGGTATTTTTGTCATCAGTCAGGAAGAATTAGGAGACAGCATAGTAAGGGAAAAGGACTGAGTTTTATTAAGTATTACTGGTTCCCTCTGTCTTAGAGCATTTCTCAACCAAAATTGTAAACAGCAACAGTTTTGTTTTTATTTTTTCTGGGACTCCATATATTTATTTTTCAGTAATGAAGCACTTCAGGACCTTTGGCATTTACCTTGCTTTACGTTTAAGAGACTGAATATAGAGATTGCTGCCTCTGATTTAGTTCAGTTATAGAAAGAGAGAGGGGAAGAAAAAAAAAAAAAAGCACAAGAAAAAAGTTCTTCTGGAAGTGTCATACCTTCCTACTAAATCTGAAGTCTTCATTCCTGGTACCTGAATTTATGGGAGCTTTCTAGTGGAGAGCGTTTCTGATAATCCAGTTAGTGCTATGGCTTGTGGGCTGGGGCTGCATTTAAAGTAGAAGTGGCCAAAAATGTTTATCCCCAGCCTTAGCACTCCCATGGGGTGGACCCCATGAGAGGCAAAGATGCTTTTGTACCATCTTTTGTAGCATCTTTTGGCTGCCTGAGAGCTGTTGTGCTGCTCATGTGGGAGAAGGTAGGATTCTCTGGTTGGAAGTAGAGGGGTGGAAGGAGGGTGAGACAGTGCAGCTCTTACATTGGATTCAGCCACTTATGAAAATGCCCCCTGAACTCCTTTCCGAGTAGGCAGCTTGGGCACCAGCTGAGCATGATGTGGAATTCAACACCGACTGCGAGTCCTGCCCGAGGATCAGCACAGTTAATCTGCTCTAAGGTTTCTGATGCTGTGGCTATAACACTGGGAAGATGTGAGCTCACAGCTGCTGCCAGCTGGGAGGCCTCCTCGGTGCTGTGCATCCCAGCTCTACCGGGGGGCTTCGGGCCCCTCGGAGCACTGGGGGTGGGATGGAAAATGGTTTCTTGGAGTGCAAAATAGGGCAGGGTGAAGCTGAAGAAAACTCCTCCTTCAGCTCAGCACTGCTGATATTCATGGTAACAGCACCGAGCAGCCCAAAGGAGGATCAAGGTGGGTTGTCTTGTCTTGTCTTCTTGCACATCTGCTAAATGTGCTGATGCGGGGAGAGGTGGGAGCGACAAGTGTGTGTAGGGTAATGGAAAGGCATGCTTCGTGCTGCTGCCTGCTGAGCACCCGCCGTCTCTGCGGTGATTGCGGTTGCCCTGCAGTCGTAAAATGTGTCCAGCCATGCAGACTCTGCTCCTGAAGCACTTCCCAGCAGTTCGTGGGTTTTCCCAGAAGCAGAATTGCATCTCTGTTTTTTTGTGAGTATAGTTATTATGCCCCTGTCACTTCTAACATAGCTTAAACAAAGGTGTTTCTCTCTGATGCTTATTTCTCTGTTTTGTTGTGTATTTATGAAGAAAAAAATCAAGCTTTTTTTTTTTCTAGTTTTATTTATTTTATTTTATTTTTAAAAGAGGTTTCCTCACTTGCACACATGGAAATCACAACCCCTGTTGCAAACTTTGGGAAGGTAGCAAACAGTCCTAAGCTAACTTCAGGAGAATCTCTAGGGTAATGAAAAAGACAGCTCCTGTTTTCAAATAAAATCTCTCATTTGGAGAGTATTTAGTTACAACTTTTTAAACAAGCTGTAGTTTATCAAAATATTTTCTCTGTACTGAAAATGTGAATTTTGTCTGTATCCATTTCACTTAGGAAGGTGAAACACAATGAATGTACTTGTTATTTTTTCTGTTAAGCTAGTTAATACCTGTTATGGTGGGAAAGATGCATAGCCATGCACTAGCCATTTCATAAACACATGGATTGTATTTTTTTTTTCTTCGGAGAATGTAAAGATCATATATAAAGAGAAAGTGGAAGAATTTTGTAGAGCAATTTAAAGAGGCTACTTCTCACTTCCTATCTGGACGCCATATGCATAAATACAGTGAACTCAGGTAAGAGAAAATATGAG
>NW_015092240.1:1117497-1193340 GCF_001431845.1 Calidris pugnax | reverse complement strand
AACAATCTTTCTTTTTTTTCTTTTTTTTTCTTTTTTTTTTTTTGACAGTACCATAGTGATTTAAAACGAACCAAACACTTCAGATAGTCATCTCTATGAACAGGAAAGGAAACTGGATAGAAAGCCAAAAAACCTTATCAGGAAACAGAGACAGATCTCCACTGACTGCTGTTTCCTCGGAGACATTGTTACCAACAGCAAAACTCCCACAGATTGCAGTGATGCAGCCCCAAACAGTAACACAGTCACTTGAGAAAAACAGTTAAAAATGCTGTTCAGAAAGGTTGTCTTCACGGGAACCAGAGTATATTTTATAGTCAGCCGTGAGCAAGGCAAATTGCAAAAATAATGAAGTCAAGGAAGGAGGCAAACCTAGACCCCAGCTCCTCATGGTGACCTGAGCTCTAAGAGCTCACCAGCAGAACTGGAGTCTGTTTGTCCTCCTGTAAAATGGACTTGTCTCCGTCAAATGGCTATCAGTGGAGCATTTATTTTCCTACACGTTTTTTGAGGGGAAAAGGTAGATTTTGTAAACTGTTTAGTCATCTGCTCTCCATTACCATGCAGTCAGGCAAGTAGAACACATGACAATTGAATGAAGGTGGTAAATAATTTAATAAGGAACGTGACTAGAGCTTTCTTGTTAACAGGAACTAAAAGATATTGATTACAGAGTGTTCAAGTATAGCCTTTGGCATCTCACCATTTTCATCATTCAGGATGGATCTTGCAAAAAATTGGGGAAACCAGATAACCGTATTTAATAGGTTTTAACCAGTATTTCTACAGAAGGGTGAAGGAACTCAGCTTTTCATTATGCACAGAGTTCTGTCTCCTTCCACTTTCTTGCCTACCTCCTGTATGTCGCTTGGCCGCATCGTACCTTATGCTGTAGCACAGCGACTGTGTGCCATGCTGTGTCTATTTATCCAGTTTACCCAAGGCCTAATGTTCCCATCTCCCTTGTGCTATTGGAAGTGGAGGGAAGGCCAGAATGGAAGAAATGACGGCACAGATTGTGTAAGAGACACATATTGTCCACCTGGGACATTTTCCCCTAGGGGAATTCCTAGGAGAATCTTTCTCAGTGGGAGAGGCTGGAGCACAGTTTCTGCTGTAGCACACTCTTCCCCAAAATCCCAAAAGCTTCCAAGAGATCTGGCATGGTAGATCAGCAACTTTGCACACTGGGCTCCATAACTTTTGCTTGACCCAAAAGATTTTGGAGGAAAGAAGTTTCGGTGAGTTTTTCCTGGGACTTGCCAGTAGGACTTGACTGGTGAGTGTTGTGGCTGACACTGGTGTGAATTGCAATACAGACAGCTGGCAAAAAACCAATAACATCTTTTCTCCCCAATTATAATTTTTTGTCAAGACCTTAAATTTCCTTTACTGTGTGACTCCAAGGTAAGTTACCTATATTTATATTGTTGTGAAGACCTGTGCTGGTATCCATTGAAATCAGTATGTGTTTTTCATTGACTTCAGTGCCCTTTAAACAGGACGTTTACTTGAAGAAAAAAATGCACCATTTTGGAAGAGTCTGATATGCATTAATTTGTACAGTCTTCATTTGTAGGTCTCTCCTCAGAGTCAAGATGTAGCTTTTTTTTTTTTGAGAATATGAGGATCATGGGCAGTTTCAACGCATTCTGAGTAAATCAGACTCTACAAGAAAGTTTTTTACTGCATCCCGAGCAAGTGAGAGTAGTGTGAAGTATAGAGCACTCTGAAAACATCTCTCTTTGCTAATGTTACGTACTGTGTTCTTAACTGGAGAAAATGAAAAATGCAATTATTGTAAAATTGGTAGAATTTGTGAAATATACTTTGTTTTCCCATGAATTAGAAAATGTAGGTATTTATTTGAGAATTGACTAGCATTGACTTCTAGTCTGTAACTTAGTGCATCTACAGCTATCTCTTAGACTTTCTTATGCTTTTTACATTATTCCAATAGACAGGACTTCAAAGCAAACCAGTTACTACCCACTGAGGTTCATTACCTTTTTTTTGGTCATAGTTCTATTTTCACTTTCTTGTGCAAGAGAAACTGAGAGTGTGTTGGCTCCTTTAAAATAAAAATAACAGCAGCAAAAATAAAAAGCCTTGGAGATTCCCTTTTTAGAAAACCATCCAAGCTCCCATCAATTATTGAATGCTCGTTTTAAATAATAGCATAGTTTTAGCATTTAAAATTTCAAATTACTAACGTGATCACAGCCTGGATTATGTATTTATATCTATCTCCATACATATATATATATATAAACTACATTAAAATAACATGAATTCCCTGAATTGTAAGGGAGGCAGACTCAAGACACACTTTAAGCAGTCTTGTTTTCAAAGAGTACCTTTCTGGATGGAAAGCACAGTGTGAGGTATTTTTTTAGTTATTATCTTCATATCTCAATTTTCAAGAAAAAAAAATCATGAGGAAAATACTATACTACTAAATTGACCTTCAACTAGGACAGACATCTGGGTTATTTTCTGCTGGTGGTCCTGCTGTTGTTGATCTTCAAATTTTGCTGTGTGGTTTTGTGAATGTTGCATCCACGTTGCTGTTAACTGACATGGCACTCTACGGATGATCTCATGGCATAAAGAAGCATTTAAAGAAATAATCATTCTTTGTGAAAATGTATTTATCCTTGGAAAAAATGTAACTTGAAGTTGGTAGAAGACGCAGGTGACAGTATGAAGCACTCAGCAGGACTTCTGAGCTCGATGCATTACAAAATTCAGTCAAGTAGTGCTTTGTCTTGCCTTATCATCTTGTGCCAGTGGCTCATCTCCATGGTAAGTATAGGTGCTCAGGGATGGAGGACTCAGAAGTCCAGAACATGTACAAGTATTTCTTCAAAGTGCTTTCAAAGTATCAGGTAGTTAACCTTATTGCTAGCAGTAACTTCACAGTCTGCTTTACATTTGCAAGCTTGAAAATCTCCTGTTCTGCTAGACTGTCCTGGGTCGTCAAATGAATAATGACATATTTTACATAAATAGATGATTCTGTATGTACATGCATTTCATTTTTTATTAATTTGTGGCAACATTCTCTGGCACCAGGCGAGCAGTGGAGATTTGAGGCATTTGAGATGACATGATAATATCATTTTGTTTCATAGATGTGTGGCTTTGCAGATCAATACCACCAGCACGTTCACGCTGGAAATGAATCCACTTGTGCAAAATCCTGGCCTTGAATATTTAACCCATGTTTGAAGGGCTAATGAAGTATATTAGGCAGGACAGGACGCAGGACCTGTTTGCTCTAAAAGGCTTCTGGATTGGGGCTGGTTTATGTCCTGCCAATCTCTTAAGCACGCTGCTCCCGACAGACCACAAGCAGAATCCATGTTTTTGGTTTGTTTTTTTTTTTTTTAAGACCATGATTACTCCACTGTAAAACTGTATTACTGCTGAATGTAGCACTCCCACCTTCTTCCTTGGTGTCCTGCTTTGCCTGGCCATGGTGAGCTGGCTGAAATAACTTGTCTAGCTAAAAAGCAATTTGTCTTTCCGTCTTTTGGCTGGCTGGTAGCCAGTAGTTCTCTGATCTGGCTCCTGGTCTTAGTGCTGGTACAAAGGAGGTGGTGAGGAGGCTGGGACTGATCTTTTGAGCTGGGTTAAAGCTGGTGTGAAACCACAGCCTGAGGATCTTCATGCTGCCTCCACTGGCATTAAAACAGAGGTGCTCACAGGCTTTTTTGAACCTCAGGTGCCTTCCATAGTCATTTTTTCCTCCACAGAGGTGATTTTGGGAATTACATCAATGACAAATAATGGAGAAAAAAACTATAAGCAGGTCAAAATTTATGAAAGAGCCCAAATCAATAAAGTTATTTAAGAGAGAGCAAAGGAGGAGAAGGGAAAACATGAGTAAGGATGAAATATTTAGTTTCTTGCTACCAAGCAGTTATTTTAAGATGTGTCCTATTAGAGGTACTAGAACAGCATCTGGCAGGAAACAGCCTAGAAATAATTATTTCTTCATTATAAGTATAATGAGAAAGTAATAAAGAAAATAAGTTGCTAATGTCCTCTTAGAAACATTTCTGTTCCATTGAAGTTGTTTTCATTAAAAAAGGGTATTTTTGTCATCAGTCAGGAAGAATTAGGAGACAGCATAGTAAGGGAAAAGGACTGAGTTTTATTAAGTATTACTGGTTCCCTCTGTCTTAGAGCATTTCTCAACCAAAATTGTAAACAGCAACAGTTTTGTTTTTATTTTTTCTGGGACTCCATATATTTATTTTTCAGTAATGAAGCACTTCAGGACCTTTGGCATTTACCTTGCTTTACGTTTAAGAGACTGAATATAGAGATTGCTGCCTCTGATTTAGTTCAGTTATAGAAAGAGAGAGGGGAAGAAAAAAAAAAAAAAGCACAAGAAAAAAGTTCTTCTGGAAGTGTCATACCTTCCTACTAAATCTGAAGTCTTCATTCCTGGTACCTGAATTTATGGGAGCTTTCTAGTGGAGAGCGTTTCTGATAATCCAGTTAGTGCTATGGCTTGTGGGCTGGGGCTGCATTTAAAGTAGAAGTGGCCAAAAATGTTTATCCCCAGCCTTAGCACTCCCATGGGGTGGACCCCATGAGAGGCAAAGATGCTTTTGTACCATCTTTTGTAGCATCTTTTGGCTGCCTGAGAGCTGTTGTGCTGCTCATGTGGGAGAAGGTAGGATTCTCTGGTTGGAAGTAGAGGGGTGGAAGGAGGGTGAGACAGTGCAGCTCTTACATTGGATTCAGCCACTTATGAAAATGCCCCCTGAACTCCTTTCCGAGTAGGCAGCTTGGGCACCAGCTGAGCATGATGTGGAATTCAACACCGACTGCGAGTCCTGCCCGAGGATCAGCACAGTTAATCTGCTCTAAGGTTTCTGATGCTGTGGCTATAACACTGGGAAGATGTGAGCTCACAGCTGCTGCCAGCTGGGAGGCCTCCTCGGTGCTGTGCATCCCAGCTCTACCGGGGGGCTTCGGGCCCCTCGGAGCACTGGGGGTGGGATGGAAAATGGTTTCTTGGAGTGCAAAATAGGGCAGGGTGAAGCTGAAGAAAACTCCTCCTTCAGCTCAGCACTGCTGATATTCATGGTAACAGCACCGAGCAGCCCAAAGGAGGATCAAGGTGGGTTGTCTTGTCTTGTCTTCTTGCACATCTGCTAAATGTGCTGATGCGGGGAGAGGTGGGAGCGACAAGTGTGTGTAGGGTAATGGAAAGGCATGCTTCGTGCTGCTGCCTGCTGAGCACCCGCCGTCTCTGCGGTGATTGCGGTTGCCCTGCAGTCGTAAAATGTGTCCAGCCATGCAGACTCTGCTCCTGAAGCACTTCCCAGCAGTTCGTGGGTTTTCCCAGAAGCAGAATTGCATCTCTGTTTTTTTGTGAGTATAGTTATTATGCCCCTGTCACTTCTAACATAGCTTAAACAAAGGTGTTTCTCTCTGATGCTTATTTCTCTGTTTTGTTGTGTATTTATGAAGAAAAAAATCAAGCTTTTTTTTTTCTAGTTTTATTTATTTTATTTTATTTTTAAAAGAGGTTTCCTCACTTGCACACATGGAAATCACAACCCCTGTTGCAAACTTTGGGAAGGTAGCAAACAGTCCTAAGCTAACTTCAGGAGAATCTCTAGGGTAATGAAAAAGACAGCTCCTGTTTTCAAATAAAATCTCTCATTTGGAGAGTATTTAGTTACAACTTTTTAAACAAGCTGTAGTTTATCAAAATATTTTCTCTGTACTGAAAATGTGAATTTTGTCTGTATCCATTTCACTTAGGAAGGTGAAACACAATGAATGTACTTGTTATTTTTTCTGTTAAGCTAGTTAATACCTGTTATGGTGGGAAAGATGCATAGCCATGCACTAGCCATTTCATAAACACATGGATTGTATTTTTTTTTTCTTCGGAGAATGTAAAGATCATATATAAAGAGAAAGTGGAAGAATTTTGTAGAGCAATTTAAAGAGGCTACTTCTCACTTCCTATCTGGACGCCATATGCATAAATACAGTGAACTCAGGTAAGAGAAAATATGAGAGTAAAAGAAAAGACCACCTCTGATCTGCATGCTATCAATTGATCTTACTAATTACGTGAGTTAACAGCCTCCCTATAGGCTTCCAGGTTTTCCTATTGCTGTGCCCTGGGGGAAGTGCAGAAGGCAATGCCTTTTCCAATAAGGCTTAGGAATTTTTAGCTTCAGTTCATCAGTCCAGTCAGGAGGGCACTCAGTCAGTGCCGGCCTTGCTGAGTGTGGTCTCGTAGGTCTAAACTTAGTCCTGGTGGAGCAGTCTGTTAGTGGGAGAAAGTATCTCAGTTCTGGGTAGGAACAGCTGAAGCTGGAGACCATTAGGCATTTTGCTGAGGTAGGACGTGAGAGTTGAATTAGGCTGAAGAGCTGCTCATTAGCTATTTAAAACCCCCCTAGTGTACAATTTAAAACCCGCTTTAGCGTGTCCTGCTACTTTTGCACCGTTTTGATTCATTCTGGACCTGTCCCTGGCTTTGCTCCCTCGCCTTAGGGCTGAGCTGGGGGGGTGGCAGCTGCTGGGACGGTGTGGGTTCCACACACCTTCCCCTTGGCTGTGGGATCTCTGCGCTGAGCATCACCAGGAGGGATGGCAGAGCCCGGGCAGGGAGAGGGTGCGTGCCCAGATTAAACCCAAGGGTGGAGCATCGAGGTGCTGCGTTGGGAGTACTGACACAGTGGTCTTTAAAGATCACTGTGTGTGTTTCGAGATCCAGTGTTAGTGCAGTGGCATAAATCACTTCGGATGCTCAAATTACGAGTCAGCTGTCGAGCAGACAAGCGGTTTTCTGGTTTGTAAGATTTTTCTGGGTGAGCTCTAGCACTGCCAGCCCGCTCGTGCTCTCTGCTGCTGTGGCAAGGACCATTTGACTCCAAAGTATGTGAAGAACGTTGTATTGCTGGCAAATATCCAGAGCAGTGACATTATGTTAAAAGCCTGGCGGCAGACAAAGTATTCACTTGCTGGTAATAAGTAAGTAAGGCATCTACTAGTTGCCTCGAGTTTCTGCGTTTCTCCTCACCTTTACCTACCGTCCCTGTGCCAAACCTGCCAGTTCTGATATTCCAAATTGCTGAGGTGCTTCTGTGAGCTGTTACAATCAGTCCATCTGACAAATGATGTGGAACATCCTTCCTCTCGCTCCCTCAGCTCGCACTGGTCAGAGAGGCAGGCTGGGGAGATGCTAACTTCTGTGTTAATTCAAAGTGTAATAGCTGTACCACCCGAGGAACCAAAAGAAAAGGGGAATTTCTACGTGGCATGCAGCAGCTGCTATAGCTGTGTGCCATTTTTAAGCTGAAAAATGTAAAAAGGAAGAAGATGGTATTCATTGGTATCTTAATTAATTGTAAGCTTTTCTTTTCCTGTGAAGCCCTGTCCATTGCAACCAAAGCATTTGGGTTTAAGTTTTGACGTTGTAAAGGAGGAATCCCGGTGAAAATTACGAAGCTTTCTGAAGTATTTTTATCTTTGTTTTCTGTAAAAGCTGTGGCATGCAGAAAATACACACTAAAGCAGCATAGTAGAAATGCTTCTTTAACACCCTCTTAGGAAAGTCCTAAATCCCCTAACTTCTCTGTCAGTAACTCACTACTTCTGCAATATGTGACTGTCCTAGATGCATGTTGCAAGAGTTTCTGTGCCATGCCAAATTCTGATGTTTATCCCTTTGTATTGACTCATACATGGGGAAAAACTGAAAGGAAATCAAAGCAAGGGAAGCCTTGGAGTTGAATTCTTTTACACTATTCTTCGTGCACATTTTTGTTGCATGGAACAATGTGGCTGGGAAGATTGGAAGAATCAGAGGTTAACTAAATTATTTGAATGCATATATTCAATGCTGGTCACCTGACTATACTAACAAACTTAAAAGGTGGTTTGATAGCTGTCAATTTGTTTTGCTATTGTGCAGCTTAACTGTTACCTTCCTGTATTATGAACATCTATGTATTTGGAAAATAAATCCATCTTGCAAGAAAAATTGTGCAAAAAATTGTTCCTATTATACTCCAGTGTATATTGCTGATGTCAAATAAAATACAATTGTGAGAGTTCTTAAACAGTTGTCTTTCTAATTGTGGCCTGAAGCAGGAAAAGGAAGGAGTGTAGTAAACTTCTTTGATATGGATCCTCCTGCAGTTATTGCTGGAACATTGATGTTAGCTAAATTATTCAGTCAACCTGATGCTTTATATACGAACAGATAAAGGGATGGGTTTCAACAGCAATATGATGAATGATAATCTGTTGTATAATTTATTAAGGTGGCACACCAGTCTCCTGATGTATTGTTGTCAAGATGTGTCTCACAATGTTAACAAGCTAAAAGCTAAATAAATTACCTTGCCTCTCTCACAACAGCAGAAAAAAAATAGCACACATACTGACAGTGCCCACTTTATTATCTTTTTTTTTTTTTTTTTATTTCCCTTAATAAGGTGGCACACCAGTCTCCTGATGTATTGTTGTCAAGATGTGTCTCACAATGTTAACAAGCTAAAAGCTAAATAAATTACCTTGCCTCTCTCACAACAGCAGAAAAAAAATAGCACACATACTGACAGTGCCCACTTTATTATTTTTTTTTTTTTTTTTTTAATTCCCTTAAGGTAATGTAACAGCACCTACTCCTTGCCTTACCTGCCAACAAGCCAGCTCTCGGCTGCTCTACTTCATTACGTGACCTGAAGTGATTTTCTAATATTCTGTGCTTGGGCCTGGTAAAAAAAAATCCATGGATTAATAGGCATAAACTTGCAAAAATTGTGTTTCAGTAAGGACGAAAAATACCTAGCAATAAATACGTGTAGAGAGAGATGTATGGAGAAATCATTTCAGTATGTGCGGTGGCCTGTGCAAGACAGGGAGTGGGGCACCCTCATTTCTTTTTGCTAAAGTGTGGCCAGGACCATCAAATCTTTTTGCAGGCTGAGATGTGAGCTGTCAGGATGGCTTACAGCGCTGCGAAGTGCTGTAATTGCTGCTTGCTTCAGGCACGGATGTTGACGCCAAGAAATCTGCTGTGTTTGACAACCACAGCTAGTTCGTAGATTAGGGAGACTCTACATCCCTTTCTCCTGGTTTCTGTGGGTGTACTTTTTAAGCTTGATGCACAAATTAGTCAGATGTGGTGCCTCTTTGGCTTAATGATGCGTGGCATGATGCAACCCCCACATCTTATTAACGGCACTCATATTGATTAGGCAGGGAGTGAGGCCTGTTTGGCACCTGAGGAAAGTTGCCATTGACTTCAGCAGGTGCTGGGATCGGGTGTTGTGCAAGTCAGTGCTCTGTCTGCTGGTGGCATAAGAGGGAGTCACTCTGCAAGCTGAAAGCCATTAGGGACTTCACTCTGGGCTGGTGTAAAGTACCTGCTAAATTCGTTATTCATATCTCTTGGGGTGCAAGGCTTGAGTGTGATTAGTGTTTCTTGAGAGCACTAGTAGTTCCTGGTAGTTAGGAGCGTGAAACCTCTGCTGTAGGTTTATCTTCAGTCTGAGCCGAAGAAGAGAATTGAGCCTGGGTTTGCTGTGTGAGTGGTCTCTCTGTGGGCCTGTGAAAAAGCTGAGATTGAGCTGGGAATGGGTGCTCTCAACTCCCATTAAAATATTCTCCTGTTATAAGTAGCGCTTAGTACTTCTCATAAGAGAAAAAGCACGACTGAGGAGGACTTGGTTGGAGAAGTCAGGTTCCAGCTCTTTGTCTGCCTGTCTCCTCTGCCCTTTTCCTCCTTCCTTTCTGCAGGGCTCAGCCTCACAGATGTGTTCTGGGATGCTCTGTTGGAATGGCCTTGGAGAAGCCATGGGTAAGTATGGCATTATTTGAATGAAAAGTCCTGATTTCAAAAGTTAAGTATCACTGTTCATCTACTGAGCAAGCTCTGACCTGGAATGGATAAAACCAAATCAGCCTCTTAGATCATCTGAGATGGTAAGAGTAATGGTCATCTGGTTTAGTCTGAGAAACCAAACCAGATGACAGCTGCAGGTATAAGTGAAGGAACGCCTGGGAACAGGCTGGATGTAACCCACGTGGCTTTTCATAGCTCATGCCAGCAAGTGTCCTGTCAGGATGACAGGCAGGGACCCACAGCTGTATTGACTTCACCCTGGCAGAGAGCACAGCTGAGTGAGGCTGGAGGAGAAATTCAAGAGGTGGGGTGAAGGGTAGTCCCAGTGTGAGAGCGGGAAGAAACTGGTCACAACCTGAGGTTTTTAGGTGAGGGAAGATAAAGGCAGGAGTTGACACGATTAAGACAACTAAAATTATTTAATATATCAAAGACTTATGTTTCAATTTTGTTGGAAAGTGGTGCTGAAGGGTAGTATTTAAGAGGAGTAGGAGACTTGTCTGTATTGCTGAGCTGGCTTTAGTGTCTTTGGACAGGAGTTACTCTACTGCCCGGAAGGATGGTATGAAAGAAATCTCGTTGGAGAAGCTATTGGGAGAAGATGCCAAAGGCATTCTACGATGGGGAATGTGTCCAAGCATACTCACTGGTATTTATTACAGTTTTGGCTGTTTCCTATGCAACTTTTTCTGTTTGCTCTGTGGAGATTTTTTTACTTTCTGAACTGAGAAAATTTAATTTCAAACTACAGAAAATTCATTAAAAATGTACTGAAGTATTCTCTTTTTCAGATGACAAGAAGCTGAATAAAGAGCTACTCCGAAGTGCCATGCACAGCATTAACAGAGCACACCAAAACAACACGAACAGCTATGGGCTCCCTGGTGTTGTATCTACTGGGTGGGTTTTTTTAAACTGATTACAGGCAGAGGTACTTCTTATGTCCTTTTCTTTGTTAGGCTGGTAGAGCACTTGCCTATGAAAGACCTTCAAAGACTCCTGCCCATTTTACAGTTTTATTTAGGTGCAAGTTCCCGGTGACATGAAATAACTGTAACCATAACATGAAGTAACCATAACCAGGGGACCCTTGTAGCAAAGGAGAAGCCTCCTGAGGTCCCTTGAAGCATATTGGAAGGTGTTTTGCTTCAGTATTTTGTCTAGGATCTGGGGCAGAAAAAAGTGCGTGGTTCAGTTGCCATTTCAGGAGATTCTTTTGGACACATCTTTCACAGTGTTTGTGGATCCCTTGATTGAGGAACCTATACAGGGAGCCTCAGCACCAGGACATGTTGTATGTGGTGTGCCTACATATATTGCTGGATTTAGCCCTGAATATTGCTAAGGTGGCAGCTGATAGAGCAGTTTATGGCCTTTTGCAATATGGGAAGTGTACTCAGCTGAAGAGGCCCAAGTGTTACATAGGTTGTATGGACACAGATCCAGCTGTAGGAGGACGGTTTTCCCCAGGGATGCAATTGTCCTGTGAGCTTCATCCCCGCTTTGTGGTTAAATATCATAGTGGTTTTGATACCTGCCTCAAAGGGAGACATTATAAGGGAGGAGGTTGCCAGTTGGAAAAATCAGCCTGATTATTTACATGGATCTGGGCTTGTTTGAACAATTTTTGCTACTGAATTATAGCAGCCTCTTTTTTTACCATGCAATTGACTTTGATTCCTTTATTTATTCTCCTTAATAATGTTCTTTGCTTTTATAGAAACCAATTACATCTGTCAGTTTAGGCTGGTAGTTGGGCTTTTGTTTTTCTAAATTTCCAGCTCCTCTAAATAACTTTGCATCTTTGTTATGTGATGTATTGTGGACTATAAAGCACAGCAGTGCCCTGGAGACAGTGTGTATAGGCTCTGCTTCTCATGTTGAGAGCGGAAGGTTCAGAAGGTAGAATGACCTGGCGCTGCAGAAGCAGGCCCTTGCAAGATTCCATGGCCATCACATGGGAGGAGAAGTTTGAGGTCCACTTTGGTGGTCTCCATGTCGCTCCCAGCCTCTTTAAGCAGCTCTATTGTCTGAGAGTCACTGCAGGTGGTACTGCCCTAAGCCCCCTTTTCAGTATGTTTTACCTTCAGCTGGTAAGATTGCAATAGATATCATCTTTGGAGAGAAAGTGTGATAGATTGTATCCCTGAATTTGGGAAAAGATTATAAGTGTTTGTGAATGTAGCCATATAGCTAAGGAGATTGTGTATGTCCTCCACTTCTCTAACAGGAAACCTCTTTTTCTGTGATTTTGAGAGCCTGGGATCCTATCAGCATCTTGGGCTTTGATAATTTTCACATCCACCTAGATTACCTAAGATGTCAATACTGATGCTTCTGATTCTATTTAGTTGTTATCAAACTTATGGCCACTTGTAGATCACTGTGTCTGTCAGACTTTATTCAATCAGTCCTTGTATTATGTGTGTTTCCTTTTGCCCTTGTTTCCATGGGTTGTTGTCAATTAGCTGCATTCTAAAATACAAGCAACTGAACTTCTCTGGGATATGAATAAAATCACATGAGAATAAGTGACCATCACCTTGTTGTTGCAAGTGGTGATGGGAAGAGAAAGTTGGTTGGCAGATTCTGAAATCTGTGCAAAATACATGTGTCTGCATGTTGAGAAAGGTCTGGAAAGAGCCAGTCTCGAATGGATTTCTCAGTTTTCTGTCCAAGGCATCTTTGGGATGCAAAAACAGGGGGTATAAATGCTGCCAGTAAGGAAGAAACCTGCTGTCATCAGAAGGAAAAATACAGAAACTGTGATGTTAACATGACACTTGCACGGTTATCTGGGAAAAAAAAAAAAAAAAAAGCACTTTAGTTTTTAGCCTGGAGGTAACAAATGATAGGGACATCCTACTGTAAACCTGAGTGAAGCCAAAAGGAAGGGTTGAGGAAAGATTAAGACATGCCTTTTTCTTGGTTTTTCCCAAGAAACCAAGAGCCTCTCGTGTGAAGCTCTGTATTGCAAACCCTGGGCTAAGTGTGGGACATTGCAGCTTTTTAGATGCTGGTCCCTCTCAGTGAAATCCAACCTCCATAGTAGAGTTTGAACTGAAACCCAAGCTGATACCATTGCAAAGACCTCGTTTCTGCATTTTTTTGTGGGAGTTGGGGGGAGGAGAGAAGGTCAAGTGACAGGAAGGTAAAGGTGGGAGGGAGATGCAATTCTATTCTCAGACAATCTTGGTGCAATTTGAATAAGGTAAAAAAATGTTTGCTTTCCAAGGTACTTTAGGTCTTGGGGTTTTTTATGTTGTTGGGTTTTTGTTTGTTTGTTTGTTTTTCTTACAAGTATGTTGTGAAATGCAAGTCTTGCTAAAATGTTTAAATTTGGTTATGTAAAGACTTGTACTGAACTCCAACTGAAAGCCTGTTAGGTATCCAGCCTCAGTCCCAGCACACGCTGTGGCCTGGTTTTCCAGTCAGATGGGGAGAAATGACCCGTGGCAGAGACAGGTTACAGGTGCTCAAAGTGAGAGCTGAGGGAATGAGACTGAGCATTCATTCTTTTGTTGTTTCCTGCAGCTTGATTTAGTTACCCTGTTCACATGAAAGTCAAATTCATTGAGTAAATTACAGAGTGTGAGCATCTCTTACTTCTATTATCATAGGAGCAGGGTGTGCTAAATTGAGCAAATCAACCAAATCATTACTTAATCGTGTGTTTAATTCATTGTCATGGCTTTTCCCCATGAGTATTAGTTATGTCCTTGCAAATGCATTCCTGTTGCATTTCTCTGTAACCATTATTTCCTTTTTTTCACTCTTCAGTTAATACTGAAATTAATATTTCATTAACGTCTGTAAAGTTCAGTGAGCTCACAAGTAGTTAATTCAGGTTACAAATAGCTTTGTGTTGTGTTATTAATGTATTTGTTTAAATAATTTTCTAGGGAAACTTGTATAGTATAAAGCATTTTGCAAGAGTCATGAGGAAATTGGAGAAGTACAGAAGATATTTTCTGCTGTATTTGTACTGGAGCTACTGAAGAGTGAGGTACAGATCCCAACAATGGCCAAAGTACAGTGATCCAAGGCTACCAGATTTAATCTCAAATTCTGTTGTTTTTTTTTTTTTCAGTTAACCTTTATCCTGTATACTGTGTCTGTTTCTCTCCTCTGATTTTCAGTCCCTGCTTTCCTTTGTCCAACGTTCCTCCCTGATTTCTCTTCATAAGTAATTACCTCAACTAACCTAATAATTGATTTCAATGGGACTTGAGGACAAGCTCAAGTGCTCTCCTGAAGAAGGATGCTCTAGTTAATCAGGACTGAAATTGTCTGTGAAGTAAATAACACTTGTGAAGAGTTTACTGAGTTATGAATAAATGCAAGAATAATTTGTTCATGTTCATTTTGTCACAAATTACTTTATTCATAAATTGTCCAGGCAGTTAAATAAACCTGTCTCAGATACCTGGTGTGGAAGAGAAATGACCCCACTTACATAGTCATTCAAAATAATTTATGAGCTTTTGTTGGCATCCCCCAATGCAACAGTTACATGTTGCAGTCCAGCTTTTGGACAGTGAGACAAAGACATAGTTTTATTACTTTCTTGCTTCTTTTTCTTCCTGACTAAGTCTGTACTAGAAGTTATACATCTAAACCTGTCTCTGGAGTGGTTTTGGCTTGCAACAGCTAACCAAGTGGTTTCTGGACACAGTTTGGAGGTTCCTGATGGGAGCTTTCTCAATACCTAGTTGCCCTCACGGGAAGGCAAGAGAAGTAAATGGTATTGCTCAGTCCTGTGCCAGGTGACTTCAGCAGCAGGCAAAAGTCCTGGGCAGGTTTAACCTAGTAGCGTGGGTGCACGAGACTGCAGTGGGGTAGAGGAGTCCTTGTAGGGCTTCTTAGGGTAAAGGGGTGTAATTTTACCTGGTCATTAAGCAGAAGCTGCAAAGGAGCTTCTTTGAGTCAAACTGTGAACGTATGGAGGGATGCTGCAAACTGTGTGTTGAAAGCAGACTTTTTAAAAAGCAGTTGTACAGGAACACCCCACTGGGTGGTAATAGTCCTAGCTGAAGATCAAACTTAATTACCATTAGTGGCATAGTGCCATTAATACCTGTATTTCAAAATGAAATTACATGTATTACTGAGATTTGGTCCTTTGCAAATGGTTTTAATTGTCTAGGAAATAACCATAACACATTCCCTCAATATGAGTTAAAGCCATTTAATGTTTCAGATATCACACATAAATGATCTTGCTGGTGCCATCACATGTGAACTTCACAGCCTATGATCGCACCCAGGCAGTAGCATACAGATAAATCACCTGAGACTTACTGCAACTTATTCCACCCAAAGATACAGTGATAGCTCCATGAATCATCATCCCCATGGCCAACATGCACATATTCTAGATAAACTCTACAGTCTTTGTAGTCTTTCAGGTCTGACAGTAGAGGGACAATCCTTCTGGCCCTTGCATGCAGGTGGCTGATTTCACTGGGTTCTTGGAGATGAATTGAGTTCATATCATTGTCATTAAACATAACGGAAGCACTGGAGCTGTTTGGAGCTGAAATGTTTTATAGAGCTTTCTTTGACCAAGAAAGATGTCATAAAAAAAGAAATTATTGCAGATTTTTATTTACTTCAGTGTTAAAAAGTTGAGCTTGAAAAACAAAGACAATGATTGAAAAATAAATGTCAAAACGACCTAAATTTACAAGTCTACTGGCCCAAGATTTTAAAATTTTCTATGAAAAATGTGGAAATTTTGTCCAGTTCTGATAGAAAAAGACAAATTAATAAAATAACTACCAGGTAAATAATTTCAAGTCAGGGGTTGCATCAGCTTGCAGACTTGCAGGTGACAGAGATGTGGTAGAGAAGGGTAGCATTGCAAATGTAGGGAAAGGAAGATGACTGAATCAATGACAAATCTTGTTTTACTCTGTTGATGAGTCTGTGACCCTGTACTGCAGACACAATAAGGCCATAGATGCTGCTTGCCTTGAAGTGCAAAGAGAGGATGGGAGAGTTCAGGTAAATAAGAAGGCCCAGGTGAAGACCTTGAGGGTGACAAAGAAGAAGAAGCTGCTGGCAGGCAGCTATGGATCTCTCTTGCAGTTTTTGGTGAAGTCAAGGAATGGGATTGTTTAAGCCAGTACGACCTATATGTTCTTTGTCACCTGTAACAGACTAATTTTTTTTATATAATTTAAATAGTTGAATGTCTGTCCCTGGTATTGAGTGTTCTGGTCCTGACGAGCACTGGAGCAAAGATTAGCCATGTAAGCAGTGACTTTACAGAAGTATAAATCTCATGTTTGGCTGGGTCAAAAGCTCAGATAAATGTGGGACAAAACCTGTAGAAATAATACATATCTATAGATCAATCACCAGACTTTTAACCTGGATGAAACTATTCAATATAATGATATTGATATTTCCAGCAACTCTGTAATTAGAGACTAAATCCAGAGAAGTATCAGGCATTAACCTCCATGCTGTTTTAGGAGAAATTTGGTGTTTTGTTGATCTGGCCTATGGATAGGTCTAAGATATAGGGTACTGTGGGTATAAATACCTGTTATTAATAATAAAAGAGAATTTAATTTAGAAGGAGGTAAGAACTGGTAAATGTAGAATGGCATTGTGGCTAAATAATTGCATTCTTAGATGAGTCTGGAGAAAATAATTATTCAGCTTTAATAGCAAAGAAATTAACAATGGAGAGATAGAGTGTCTTGTTAAGTCAAATCAGAATTTTTTATACATGAGACAAAATTTAGAGCTATAGTACTAAAAAAAATAATGAGATATCAAGAAGCATGATACAATATGAAAAAGCATGACCAAAAAATTTACCTCAGAGGGAGCAAATCTTTCCTAGTTTGAACTGAATAGCAAGCATATCTATGACATACCATTGCAGCACACTGAAAAATATGTTAGTTGCCATCTGGAAAGTTGCAGTGATTGCACTTTTTAAAAATTTCCTTCTAACAAGAAGCAATTTTGCAATCTCAGCTGTGGCAGAAATTATCAAGATGAAACGCTTCTTTACCTTTACTTAAATGATACATTATGCAAATTGAAAACAGCAATTTAAGGAAACAATTACATAAAGGGAACAGCTTTTCTGATCCTCGAACAGGAAATGTTAAGGGATAAAAAAAGCAAATCCTAAATGCTGTTGGCTTCAAGCTATTACAGGAAAAAAGCTTGATACCTTTCTTCATTTCAGGACTTCCTGGCTCAGCAATTGCCAATAAAGACAGTCCTTGTATAACTTCCCTGATGGAGGGCCTTTAAAAAGCTGAGAGCAATTAAGCAAGTTGTATACCTGCTGAAAACTTGAAAGGTGAAGATAGTACTATTGAAAAGGTACAGGGGTAGTAGTAAACAAGTTACTACTTCCAGGACAGAACTGAAAGCAGGCTCTTACCCTGACCTAAATCTCTGCACCCCCTTCACATTTATCAGCTTTTATGGTATTCACAGCTCTTTGCTGGTACCATCAAACAGCCCAGTGCTCGTTGATCTCTGTCCATCATTGAGCGCTTTTTGCTAACAATTTATTTATGTCCGGCTTTAAAACTGAGAAGATGGTCGGTGTATCTATGGCTTGGGGAAAAAAAGGGTTGTTCAGGTGATGACAATACAGTGTCCCACTTCACTAATCCATTCCCATCATGTATTTGGGCGATTTTAATCATGTGTTTACATCATGTTGACTTCATATGCCTTTTTGATCATGTGTATGTAGAAGATTATGTTTTGGTCTACGTTTTGACTGGCAACTCAAACTCACAAGTTGACATTCACACAGCAAGGGAAACCTTTGATGTTTGGAAAAACCTGCTAGCTGCTATTGTATTCCAGCACAGGGCTGCCTAGGGACTTTTTGGAGTCTTCGTCATTGCCTTTTCTTCTTAAAAAACCTGTCTCAGAAATGTTTTAATGCTGTTGGTCCTGCTGTGGTATGAGTCCGGGTAAGCTGATCTCTTAAGGTCCATTCTGGAGGAAAAATAAGGTGAATTTCCTTTCTTCAGGAAAAAAGTATATGTTTTTAACATATTATTCTGGTTCATATTTTTGTGAATGGAGTTCCTTATATTTCTTAATAAGTATAATATATTATTTGAAATATGTTTAATTGCTGTACAAACAGCATATGTTTTTTAGCTAGGGTGTGTTGATTATTTTAGACTGTTACAGTGTTTGTAGTTTCTTTATTTAGGGTTAGGTGCTAAATCTGAACTGTTGCTGAAAGTAGAGTTTGCTAGATAGGTAGTAGTTTGCATATAATCATCTGTTCTTCTAGCTTCCTTCTGTTTCCCAATATTATAATTCACTGTGTCCCTGGTTGGACATATATTTGTGTAGAGAGATAGAGTGATAAGCACTGAAAACATGATAAAAGATCTGGTAATAGAAAACGTCCTTAGATCGAATTGATGTGTCAGTTCTCTTTAAACTTTGTGAGAACAAAAGTAGGTCTATAATTAAGATGTTCAATTTGCAGACTAAACTGTGAGACACAGATGTTCAATTTGCAGACTAAACTGTGAGATACAATGAGTGAAGAAAACTGAGCTGACGGCAAATTGAACTAAGAAGCTCAGAAATTGATATGAAGATGATGCCTGGGATTTCCTTAAGAAAATAAAGATAGGGAAACTTGGGATTCAAAATATTGTAGAAAGTGAAAAAAGCTCTTGGAAAGGATTTTGGGAAGTATTAGGAGCGCCTTCAAGCAGTTGAAGAAAGGCTGTAGATTTAAGTAAAATGCCTTGGAGGTTAGAAAATGAGGAGGTAAAGAGAATTACAAGCAGTCAACCTGAGTTAGACATTGAAAGGGAATTAACACAAATAAAGGGCTTTTTGCTTAGTAAATAAGGATGAGATAATGACACATTACATACTATATTAAAGCAGTATGAAGACAGAGAAATAATAAAGGGAAATAATAGAACAATCGTAACATGAGTGAAGAAAACTGAGCTGACGGCAAATTGAACTAAGAAGCTCAGAAATTGATATGAAGATGATGCCTGGGATTTCCTTAAGAAAATAAAGATAGGGAAACTTGGGATTCAAAATATTGTAGAAAGTGAAAAAAGCTCTTGGAAAGGATTTTGGGAAGTATTAGGAGCGCCTTCAAGCAGTTGAAGAAAGGCTGTAGATTTAAGTAAAATGCCTTGGAGGTTAGAAAATGAGGAGGTAAAGAGAATTACAAGCAGTCAACCTGAGTTAGACATTGAAAGGGAATTAACACAAATAAAGGGCTTTTTGCTTAGTAAATAAGGATGAGATAATGACACATTACATACTATATTAAAGCAGTATGAAGACAGAGAAATAATAAAGGGAAATAATAGAACGATAGTAACAGAGAGTTGTACTGAAATAATATACAAGTGTAGGAGTAAAGTCATGAGAACAAAATATCTACCTGTTAGCAAGGATCGAAATAGCAATCTATTAATTAGAAGAACTTTAAGTTCTGAGAGTCATAACTTGTGGGTGATGATAATGGAGAAAGCAGGGTTAAGGATGCTGTGACATCTTTGTGAAACAAGAAGCAAGCAACATAGCTTCATGAAAGACTCTGCAAAATTGGAGAGGGGGGGGACATAAGCCATAGGTGAAAAATAAAGGAGACATTTGCAAGAATATTAAAAGCACTATTAAAACCAGCATAGAAAAGAATAAGAATTATGATAAGAATAATGAATTGGTTTGGCTGAAGCTAATCAGGTGTTCAAAGGATTTACTAACTGGACAAGGGTAAGAAGGAAAGGAAATGAGAAAAGTAGGTCCATTAATTTTTAGGAAGCTAATGGGTCAGAAAAAATAGCTTAGAACTTAGTATCTCTTTAAAAAAGAAAATAAGGATGCTGAGCTCCATAAAATAGCTTTTCTAATTTCTGTGTCTCCAAGAGATTTTTTTAAAAAAAAATAAAAAAATGAAATAATGATATTTTGCTTTTTAAAAGTAGCTTAGAGGCTGTACCCAGTTAATTGTCAGAGACATGTCTATTTAGAATTGAATGGACAGGTATTGTTGCTTGTGTGTTCACTGCCTCCGATTGAGAAAGCTGGGTAATTGCACTAGGATCACGTTGTACACGAGCTAAAAGCTCTGCTGGGACATGAGCTGCATGTTGAAAAGGTGATGGGTTGCTGGAAAGCTTCCCTCTGGCATGTGCATTTCAAAGAAAGTAGTGTTCACAGTGTATCTGATCCAGACTGAATTATGGGAATTGCAAAACTTGTTTGAAACAGACTCTTTTCAAGACTTTGGTGAAGGAATGGCTAACTTTGGCATCCTTCTTGAGTGGAAGCTAGATGCTGAACTACACAGACTAAAGCAGATGTGCAGAAGAGTAGAAGGCAGCCAGTGAGGATTTTGAGTGGTGTCAAAGGGATTTGAGCTTCTCCAGGCTTTGCAGGTTGCTTAATTTTGGGGAAAAAACAGGTTGGCTAAATCGTGCTGTGGGTCCTGCCTACTTCTTCTGTGGTACATCCAACCCTTAGCTCAGTTCAGTGATTTTCGACACATCAAGAGCTGTTAACCTGAGTTTGTAGTGTTCACTTAAAAACAATCCAACAACTTGTTTCATCGCAAGCTCTTTCAGCAGACTTCATTTCATTAGCAGGGCATCTCTGGTGAGAGATCTGATAGATCCCGGGGCTGGGAGTACAATAATTACTTTAACATGCCATGTAGCTGTAACTCTAGGGACCCTGCCTCGGTCACGTTTGGGTAAGGTACACATGAAAAGGTGGATTTTAGCCCAAAGACCTTACAAGCATTTCACTACTACTTATGTGTTTTTTGTGTTGTTTAGTTTTTCTACGTTCTTCTGTAAGCTATGCCTCATCCTTAATTTTCCCTACTGTGCAGCAATTTTCCCCTCTGCAGTGCCAAGTCTCTCCTCTTTCAGTGCGTGTCTCTAGTGCTCTCGTCAGTCTGTTCGCTCTGTCTTCCCCTTCCCCGTGCCGTGTCCCCCCCCGCCGTAGTCTAGTCAGATGTAAGCTGATCATAGAAATCTTTATGTTCCTTTGTTCGAAGCACCTCGGCACAGTTCTTCACCACTTCTTTCTGCCTGACAATTACGTTCATGGCTTTGTCATCCCAGTCAGTGGGAGTACGAGAACGAGCAACAGCCTGGCATCCTTTTTGAAGGCACTGGCTGGATAGCTTTTGCTGAGCGCTGTTCTGTCACGATGTTCAAAGCAAACATCTACTGCAATGCAGCTGTTTGAGCTCTGCCTGCACTCGGTACTATTTTTGTTTGCAGTTCAATACATTTTCTTAAACCTCTTTTTGTAAACTCGGATACGTGCTGCAAGCTGATAGCAATTCAGGGAGAAGCTTAATCCCTAGGAGCTGCCTGCCTTGGCAAATGTGCATGTGCTTTTCCGTGTGTCAACAGGCAGTTGTTCAAGTAGCGTTTGTCTCCTCCATTTGTATTAGCCTGGCCCAACACTTGAATAATCTTTTCATTTGCCTTCGCTTATGGAGACTGAGTGAATGTCCAGAATGGTGAATTCAACAACTGTGGATCTGTGCAGTTCCCAGGTCAGATGATGTAGTTATTCAACCTTTTATGCTCTATTAGGATTATGTCAGAATAATATTTCCAAGGCCAGGATCGTGCAATTGATATTACTCACATGAGCAGCCCCATATTCATTTAACCCATGTGCTGACACCCTGAAGACAGTCTTTTGCCTGTCTTCGTTAACTCTTATCTCCTATTCCCCTGCCACAGTGCGTTCCTACAGGAGTTTACCTCCACATCCTCAGGAAGAAAGTTACTACTCTGCTGTTTTTTCCCAATCAAGATAATTTCAAATTAAAACATCTTGCTATATGCACACCCAGGGCATCATCTGTAATCATACTTCAAATCAGCCGTTTATTCTGTAATTAACTTGTAGCTGTATAGCTCCTGCAGTATACAAGCAGTTCAGTTCTTTATGTAAAACGGTCTGCTGATTTGCGAATGGTTTAAAATATTTGTCTTTGGCAATATTTTCTTGTTTTATTGTTGTAATGCTGAGAGAAGTGGAAGATGCTTTTCATGTCGTAGCCAAGTTATAAATGCTGGAAGATAAGAGTTCTCCACCTCTTTCAAAGAATGAGACCTGTTACAATGGGTCTTTTCACATCATCTCCGGGTTCTTTTTCTGAAGCAAAGTAGCTGCTAGAGAGCTTAAAATACTTTGATAGTGTGATCATGAATACATGCTGCAGTCTGGCACAGAAAGATTACACATTGGATATCTGGACTTCCATTCAGGTATCTAATAGGGATGGGCGCTATCATTTGAATCTTTGACAGAATCAGCACTAACATAAATATTACAGTTTAACCAAGTATTGTAATACTAGCACAATTTTTTTTGACTTTTGGGGGTTTTTAGGAGGCTGTGGATCTCCCCTCCCTTCCTCCTACAGTAACATCTCATCTGCAGCTGACAAGAAATTGTGGGAGCTAAGACTTTACCTCAAGACGAAGTGCCAAAGGCCCTGGTGGTGCTTCATCCTTTCCCTCCACACTAAGTTGTATTTTCTTCTACTTATTACAGCTGTTTCCTCCACCCTTTGGGGTCAGCCATGCCCAGGGCACTCTGCTGCCTTCTGTGTTTTGCTGGGGAGATTGTGGGAAGGTGCAGATCAGGAGAGGGGAAAATGTGAGCAGCTCACAAATTGCGGTGGTCCTTTGATGTACAACAGAGGCAGAACATCCTGCTGGCCAGCATCAAGAAGCACAGGTGAAGGGAGACAGCTCACAAGTTTGAAAGGCTCCCCCTGCAAGAAGACATAGAGCTTAGAGTGGGAAGAGAGGTTTAGGGTTTTCATTTTAAGGTGTTTTGTTTTTATTGAGAGGGAAAGGGGTGAATAAGAATAAAGAAGAATGTTTCTCTTGAAGGTGTGCCCTGTGCTAGAGTGCCCTGTACTCCCACCTAAAGAAGGGCAAATGGTTTTCTTGTGTTGACTTTAGCTTAGTGGAGTCAATCTGGTCCCTTGCTTTTGGTGAAAAAGGAGACAGCTGGGGATTTTTTAATTAAAGTATCTGTGGTCTTCACTGACCTGACTGGTAGGAGGCATTGACAACACATCTGTACTGCCATCCCCTTTCTTCCCTGGCTGTTCCCACAGGCCACGCAGGTGGCATTGTCCCACTGGTGGGAAGAAATGTGGAAGAAGGAAGGTAGAGGTAGGACCTGGGCCTCAGGTAACCCAAGCCTGATCTCATGGAGATTGTCTCTGACTGAGAACTTCGAATTAACACTACTGTGGCAGTAGCATGGCACCTCTCTTGTGAACATGGCTATTTTGATAGCTTTGATTGTGTTTGCAAAGCTCTCGTGTCTTAAAGAGCACAAACATCTAGTTTGTCTCTTTGTTTTTCCCTTAGTATTCACAGTTTGCTCTGGGCACTTGCAGCGTTTAGGAAGAATATCAGTCTGATTTGTTGCCTGCAAGAGAGTCTAATTAAAACGAGAGAGCAGGATGGGAACTGATGACACACAGTGCAGCTGAGCTGCTCCCAAAGCTGAACATGGCAGCTGCAGTTTTCGTCATTTGCAAAGCCTCAGCCAACACGTTGGCCCACAGAGTTAAAATAAATGTCTAATTACGTTGTTTAATTATTTCGGTTCCAAATTCATGCTTGCAAAGTATTGCAAAAGACAGGAGAGAAACACAGAGAGCACCGTGATCACGGTAGTGGCCTGCCAATAAATCAGAGCTCACGATGATTTTTCTGAGCCTGCTTCCTCCCTTCCCCCTGCCTGGTGGCCAGGTTGCAGAGGAAGGTGTATGTGTGTGTGTGTGTGTGTGAGCTTGAACCAGTCTCCAGCCCTCTCCCCTCCCCTGTCACTCGGCACTGACTCACAGCACTGTTTTTCAGCACGACGCTAATTAGCTGCTGAGCAGTGAGATATTGCAAACGCTAAGAGAAAAGACAGGAAGAGACTTCAAAGCTGTTTACCATTTTCTTTTTTTTTTTTTTTTTTAAATCATATTGTGAAAGTGCTAAAAGAAATATCTAATCACTGCTTCCCTGATCTAGCAATTTGTTGTGTGCAGGGAGATGTTGCTCCAGGTTATTCTGGGGTGAGGACGTTACGGCTTTCTTCTTTGCTTTCCCTAGAGTGGTTATTCCCAAGGAGAGGGTGCAAATGTGGATTGCTGTGTTGAGTCTGGTGGCTAAACGTGGACAGGGTGGCACTAGTGTGCCAGGTAGAGGAAAATCACTGCAGCAAGAGAGACTGAGGTCCCCCCATCAGAGCAGCCTCTTGGGAAGTGAAATGTGTTAGGTCTAAGTCCAGTTTGGGACCTGTGAGGCAAGTGAAGATCTTTCCACCCACAGGTTAAGCAAATGCTCTTGATTAAAGTGATGAGGATGATTACATGTTTAAGACTCTCTGTAGTTTAGCCCATACCCTCAAAATTATTTGACAGTAAAGACTTTAATACGAGCTAGATTAATGAGTCCAATCTGTTTGTACAAAGGTTGTATATCAATTAAGCTGTTTGTGAATAAACTGTTCATCGAAATTATCTTTACCAAGAGCGCTGGAAATGAGGTGACTTTCCACACAGGAATGGTTCCCGCTGATTGTGAGTATTTGCTTAAGGCGTGGCCCACTACAGCTGTAATATGTTATTCTTAATTTGCCATTCTTCAAATAGCTCAGTAGCAGATGAATGTTGAACATATTGTCAAAAAGTAGGGAAAAAAGTCTTTGAGAAGGACTTCTCATTTTCATCTAAGTCTACTTGTCTCTTCTTTTCCTGATACTAAATGTCTGCCTGTTCCCAGTCAGGGAAATTCTGCACCACATGAATGAAGATTATTAAAATAGTCAGTGCCTCGCTTACTGTTCAGGGAATACTTGGAACACAGTTTGCAGTCATCAAGCTCATGATTAATGCACAAAGAAATTGTGACTGCAGGTGATGAACTTCATGAGCTCTCTTGAGCATATTGTTTTGTTCTCACTCTGGAACTGGATCTCGTGGTTCTCGCATCTATACTGAAATCTCATCTGTTCCAGGGTAGAAGTAATAGGAGGGGAAAATAAAACCAAGAGCACCAAGAAGCTGGGCCTATTCAGAATCCAAAGTTCCGGCCTTTTTTTAATGATGAACATTTTGCCCTGCAAAGAGATTTACTGTAATAACAGCCATTAATTATATTGCAAAGAGAATCTGGCAGTAGAGGAAAAAGTATTGTCCCCAGAGTTTCATGTCAGTTTGCTGCTGATCTCTCTTCAGCTAATGTAATATTGGTACTACAAATGATGACTGCGTACCATAAAAGTCAGCTGGAAAGCCAATTCATTTCTTAATACTTCTTTTGGAGCGTGTGGTGAGCTGTACTCTCATTTTTCCAGTCAAGGCTTTCTGATTTTAATTCTCTGTTTCTTCCCTAAATGGTTGCTTTTTGTGATTGCTCTTACCTTTCTCTCAATAATACACTTAAAATCTCTCAAATCTCTGGAGCTGTTGATGCAACATTTTAAGACGTCACAAAGCTCTGCCACTTAGTAATTCATTTATGGGCCAGGCAAACAAGGGCTACATGCAGCCTTGGGACATGCAGTGGTTGTTATTAGGGTCCGTATTGGAGTTTTTGCTTTTCTTGCTGCTAGCTACTGCATCTGTCTTCATTACATATTGCTGCTTTTTTTTGTAGGGTGGGATGAGAGGCTTCTCCATCAACGTTTCTAAACAAAATGAAAAAAATGTGTCATGATCTAGTTATTCTAGAGAGTCCTACAAGGTTAATGTGGAAATAATCAAGAGACAAAACTGTGGGGAAAAAAAAAAATCATTCCCTGCCAACAGAGACAAAGTGTTGCAATAATAAGGAATACTGAAAGTTTAAATTAACCCCTTGGCAATAAAAAAAATCCTTCATATAGTGAGCTCCTCTATTTGACCTCTTCCTGAATAGTAAGAGTAGCATCACTCAAAGGCTAAAACATATTTTCTCTACACACATTTTTCAAGAACATTTGGATTGTTAAATCAAAGCATTTTTCCCAACTATTTAAACTTAGAACATTACAGAAATATGTTCCGGAAAGCCTACATAGAAGAAAACATAGGGTTTTGTTTTTATTTTATTGTTATAGTCTGGTCCTGTGGCTTTAATATGATGTTTACATAGAAATCTTGGTGCCCATCTGAGAGTGGTAAGAAATTAAATGAGTGATTTTTATTTCTTTTAACCTGGAGATAGACTAAATTAGGATTTGATAACGTGCACAAATTAGAGCAAAATGAAATTACATTTTTTTAGTTGCCCTTGGGTTTCTAAAGTCCTTTTCCTTCTTTGTTTAATTTTTTTGCATGTGCACATGTGGGTAGGGTTTTATTCTCACAGATGTTTCAGGATTTATTCAAGTGTATTTGTTTAAACTGTGCAATCCATAAATTTATAAATGATCACTAGCCTTTATCCAGTCAATCAGCCACAGCTCTTTTTTATCTTGGACATTATTTATCCAAAGTAAATCTAAGATAGTATTTTATTTCTGCATCTTTTTCTATTTATTTTCAACAAGAGGAGCTAAGATGATTCCTAGATTCTGTGGTGAGGGCAGAATCAGATATAGAAAGATAGTAAAATATACTGTGATAGCTCCTGCTCATTAAAATCCCTGATCTGATCTCCAGTTCATAAGCTGTTGAAGGGGACCAATAAAAATTTTAACTGTGCCTTTCCGAATGTGAATTTCCACCTGGGCACGCAGAGGAAGGCCATTAGTGAATAAACCCCATGCTGGTCCTCTGCTGGTGAGACCGCTTCCCATCTCTGTTGGTGACAATGCACTTTCTTACTTTTGAAGGCTTGGACTCACCCCTGCCCACTGTAAATTAGAAGGGCCAGAGGCAGCACGAGGCTACGTAAGTACTGCTGAAAAGACAGGGTGTTTACCCTCATCCCTCATGAATGCATGTTGCTCATCAGGTACAATAAGTATGAGGCTATTAGACCTGAGATTTCATTCTGCCACAGTGTTGAAAAAATCCTTCATCAAAACCCACGTCTCAGCACTAAGTTTGTAAGTGGAATGTTATCCTGGATTTTCAAACACCGTGTTAAGCCATGGCTGTATTCTTCTTGTTGCAATTCTAGAGCAGTGCAACCTTGACAGCATGACAGTGGAGCGTCCTGCAAGCATCAAAACTGCACCAGGTGAGATTTTCAAGGCAAGTACAGAATTAAGGTAGGAAAAGGGACCACTTTCTGCATCACAGTCCATGCTTGAAAATAGTGTGGATCATTTTTTTCCTTTTGGAAGAGGCTGCAGTAAAGTGGGAATGGAGAAATAAAAGAAAAACCAGGATGCAGTATATGCAGGTTTCTTATATGCCGACCTGTTAATGCTTGTTGCCCTTAATACAGCTTTGCTGATGTGAAAATAAAATTGAAAAACCATCTCCTGCTTCCCAGTGAAAAATTTTGAAGACTGAAATGGAGACTGCTGAGCTTTTGCAAGATCTTGTTATCCAGAACATCTCTGAAGGCCATTCAGGAGCTGAGCATCTTTCAACATTAAGTGCGAGTTTACACAGGTAAATCAAGTGCTCTGCAAATGAAAAGCTCAACTGAAATCCAGGCAGGAAGCTGCCATTGGTGGATACATTATTTTTCCTTGAAATCAGTTGCCCTCTTCACAGAGAAATTGCCACAAATCTTCTTGATGTTTTATTTATCCACAGAAGTGGTTGGGGCAATCTCAACTTCACCTTTCAATTTAAACTCACATGAGGATGGCTTCAGGTATTCCTGGCTTAGGGTTCTAAAGTGAAGTGAAAATGTCTGGGAGCTCTGGCAGCTGCAAGACGTGCAGTCTGTCACTGTGAAGGCTGGGTAACTTCACGGTAGGGATGCCGGTACCTGCTTCAGTCTAGATACAATAGGGACTTTCTTGCCTAGAAATTAGGCTTTGCAGCACCTACCTTGACCACAGAAACCAGGAAGAACTCTTCAAGACATCAACCTACTTAGCTAAAGAATAATCTGGGTATAGCAGCAAATTTTAGAAATGTCACTATCTTGATTTTGTAAGTATGTGGCTGAGTAAAATTCTAATTAATATTTTCAATTTCTTTTTTTTCAGAATTAGATGCCCTTGGATATTTTTGCTTAGAAACATTTTTCATTCTTCAAAACTCAGTAAAGCCATGACAAGGTGTAAAGTATACCTTTGAACAGTCTATTTAGCAAGTTTTAAGTTCAGAGCCATAAATTATGGATGAACTGTCAGAAATTATACATAAACCCTCTGCTGAATGCCTGCCTTTATGAACTCCTCCTAGTTTATGTTTCTTCAAGATTATTTGTTATTTAAAACATAGCTTGTCTTGTTTTATTTAGATGCTTGAGTTGTATGTTACAGTAGCAATAACACACTCTAGGTAATTCATTTCCAGTTGAGCTTCACTCTGCTTGAGTGCTTAAAAAGCCATTTGGCTTTCTGTTTTGTACCTTTTAATGCCCCCCGCAGTCTGCAATAACCGTTCAAGAAATTCACTGCTTGTCATGGCCTATTGCTTTAATTTAAAAAGCTAAATTTGGAGACTCCACATGCTCTGCTTTCAGTTTTTCTGATGTAAAGCTGTCCTACCATGGGAAATTGGCAATGGAATTCACCGCCCCTGAAAGAAACCCAGCATTAATATAGTGGGAGCAGAGAGGAAAAATACTTTGGCTGTGTCATACTTGGTGAAATGTAGTGTAGATATAAATTAGAAACCTGCCAAGGCTTCTAAAAAAACCCAGCTGTCTTAAAGCAAGCTCTGCACCACTGAGACCCTGAGGTGGGATGTGAGGCTGTAGCACCGAGCAGAGATACTCACAAGAGTCAGGAGGCCCTGCAGGAACACCAGCAAAGCAGTGTGCCTGTGGCAACCTGGTTACTGCCTGCATTTCTTCCCATCTGGAGTGTCTGAATTGTGCTGCATGGTACTCCTGGCTCTTGGCGATATCTTTTGGGGAGACATGTCCAATGGCTGTGCTGTAGACAGAGTGATACAAGAGTATCTGAAGTCTCACCATTGCATTTTGCCTTCAGGATAGCCCCCAGATCCCTTTTTGTTTGACTAAATGGGCTTAATATGGTGCCTAAAGTTCTGAGGAGAATGACAGTCAACAAAATGAGTGTGGTAGGTCTCATTTCTCCTGTCTAAGCCTTACCTTATCTGGCATCAGAAAGGGATATACTTAAGTCAAGAGCCGGTCTGTACTACAGAGGAAAGCTGGTTGATAAAAGAGGATATGAAAACCAAGGGTGGACTCGGTATCTGAAGGGCAGTAAGCAAGTCAGTACAAGCTTCGTCCAGAACCCCATCCCTGTGAACTGGCTCTAGCTAGCACAGGTCAGTGAGGTGCTGAATCTAGATGATCACACCTGTGGCTTGACATGGCTTATCACTGCTTAGTCTTGGCAGATCAGCTTCCCGTCCATTTGTTGGGCAATTTCCCTCACACTATCCTCCCAAGTACCACATAGACATGAGTTTATGTGCAAAACCCCAAATGTGGGCATTTTTAGGGTGCATCTAAAAAGGATGCAGTTCCTTGCATAACACGATATAAACCTGTTCCAGGGAAAAGAGGTTGGTTTGCATGTAAGGGTTCGGATGCACAGGTGGGGGAGAGATGTCTAAGTTAAATACTTTCAGCAGATATGTCCCATCCCAGGGGAACATCCTCCAGTGCCACAAATCGTTGGGTAAGATCTCGCCTCTGTTGGAGCTGTGCCATTGTGCAGGCACAAGTTAAAGGTTTATGGATGCCAGAGAAGAAAAAAGAGTATAGTTTGGCTTTTGGTATATCTACTTAGTGTTCTGTGAATAGGAGCAAGGTGGCTTTCTCCAGGCTTCAAGCTGGCTGAACGTGAGCCAGCTCTAAGCCAAAGCTGTGTAGCTCCAGATAGCACATTGCTAACCCAGGGTTCATTAGTGATCTGAAAGGCAGGATTTTTTAGGTTGGGTCCACTGCCACCCTAACGCAACTAAACAATATCCAACCCACCAACAGAGCAGGCAGGCACGCTGCCTGAAGAATAAGGGCACCCAGCTTTCAGGTGTCTGGAGAAGGCTTTGGGTTCCAGTCAGCAACCTCCAACTTATTTCTGGGTTTGTAGATGTTCTCCTTCATCTGTGTCACACAAATCCTACCTAGTTTGGATTGATCACAGCGTGATCAAAGCCACGCTGTGACGATAAGCAATTTGAGCTTCCCTTTTTGCTATTCATGGTGAGACCACTACGGAGCTTTTTGAGTATTTATAGCTTTATAACTTAGTTTAATTATCTCTGGGTCACATCATATTCTGTACATTCACTGCGAATCGATTTTTGTGCATTGTGTAACCCTAACTTTTTAAAATAAAGCTATTTCAGAATTATATTCAAAGGCCTTGTCTCTTCACTCAGAGGCAGCTCATACACTATATCACCTTATTTCTCTCGTGATCAGTTCAGCACATAAAGCTGTCACATATTTAGTAGACATTTCCATTGGCAGAGGTTTTTTTTTTCTTTTTAGAATTACACATTTTTGTAAAACAGTGCAAATTTCAATATGTAAAAGATTAATATGTGCTTTCTTTTCAGCTGGTCTGAGTATTAACATTCCATAAATAGCCCAATTTTCCCTCTGACTTGATAAGTAGTCAAATACTTCCAGAAGGGACATTTTTACTTTATCATCCAGAATGTGAACAAATTTAAATTTAACTGGCAATTATTGGTGGTGAATGGAAGTTAAATATATGAGTGTTTTTCTAATTTAGTTTGGTTAATCTCATCTTCAGTGGTAATAAGTAATTGCTTGAGCAGCCATCAGGACAAAAGACTCATGACAGAGTCATAGGCCTATATATTACCATGATATACTAATTTATGCTGCGTCAGCACCATTCACAAAGAACCAAGAAGAGATTCCAGCCCCTGATCCCAGGAACTTTAAAATACTTTTTATTTGCATTAAGGAACTCTAAGAAATATATAAATGCAAATTCAACCTCACTGTGGAATTTCTGTATGTTCAGCAGCTGAAATGTCACCATGTGACATCTTAAAAATCATATGTAATTCCAGGAATACACATTCTCATTTACATTATATAGACTGAAGGCTCAGATGTATTCAACCATTGAACCCATCTTTGGATCTTCAGTTCATTTGTTGATGCTTCTTTGTTATTCTGATGCTTGCCTGACGTAGCAAGCTCCAGGATTCAGGGGACCTGTTTCTGCAGTTCCAAGAAAGGTACCTATAGAGTCAAACCTTAAAGTTCAAAAAGTGACAACAGATAAAAGTGGAGTCCCTACCAGGTATTCTAGGCATGCCACAGATAATTACATATAAAAGCAAAATTAATAAATATTTGTACCAGTGGAACCCATCCTAGAGTGGGACTATGTTGTGCCAGGTTATGCAAACACAAAGCTTCTTTCTCTATAGCTGTACTATCTGGATAAAGAGATTCTGTTTGGGTGGTCCAGCTGATATAATAACTTTTCAGAGATTTAATAAATTAATTAAAACAAATGGTTGGTTCTCCTAGTTTTATTAGATTCTTAAATGCATTTAGAGAATGAAGAATGAAAGAAGAGATTAGTAGCACCACTCTACGAGACAGTGGTCAAACTTCATCTTCAGAATGGTCATCTGATTTTGGTCACCTGCCTTGAGGAAAGCTGAATTTGAAGAGTAGCAGCTGTGGAGTAAGAGTACTACCATCGCTAGGGGACTAGGAGACTTCTTTATGACAGAAGTTCTGCTCATGTAGCCCCACCAGATTAAAGCTGACAGACAACAGCTATCTGATAATTTAATTCGTATCTAATGTATTGGAGCTTAAATACCAAGTGAAGAATTTAAGTGACTGATGATTCTTTTCAGTCGCTTTATCCCAGTTTTCATAACTTTTCATCCTTTTTTTTCATAATTCCAATTCAATGACTTTCCCTAAGGTCACTGTATGTGGAAGACAAAAGGTATAGACTGTCTTTCTTTAAACTTATCTGAATTCAACAAAAGCAGACAAATAGTCAGTAAATAACAGTATTTATTTACTTATTCCTTGAAATATATAAAGCTAGTTTCTTTATCCATTGCATATGAAAAATATCAAATGGATTCCAAACGCTATTACATTACAGTTTGAGCATTGAGCAGATGTAAATGGTACAGAAAACCTCTGAAAAGCCAAGTGCCCATACTTTTCTTATTGCAGAGAAACAGTACCCTAATCTCCTTTTAATTATTTTACAGCTAGGGAAAATATCACTACTCTAAACATCAAACTATGAATAAAAATCTATTATTTTCTATACTTGATAAATATGTTTTTCAGATTGAAATAATGAGACTGTCAGGAAATTTGTTATTTATTGCTCCTATGACTCCAAGCTAGATAAAGTTAGTCAAAGAAGCTGTAATGGGCAGTCTTAGGCTTCCTTCTGAAACTATATTTTCTAATATATACTTCCCTCAAATCTCTTTTCATACCACTTGACAGTGGTATATAATTAAAACTTATGTGTTTAATTTAGTTAAAATATGCAGTCATGTTATATTGCTGAGAAGGATACAGGACAAATTGTGATAGATGCTGATCTACATTCCTAGCTAGATGTGTTTCTTCTCTAAGTTTTGCTGATGCCCCTCTGTTCTGATTGCTTGGCTTTCTTCCTGAGATAATACCATCCATATCTTCCTGAGAATCTGGATGAAATGAGCCAGAGTTTTGTGAAGAGGATTAAGATGAAATCTAGTGAGGTATCCACATTAAAAATAGCAATGTAGAGTATCCCTGCTCTGGCAGCCATCTAAACCAGGAGAGCTCCAAAACTCATGCAACATCTGTAACCAGGTCACAAAACTGTCGTTAGTTTGCTTTTATAGGGGAATTCAGAGGCTTCCTTGTTCAAACAAAGGCTACCCCACTGATCTGAGCTTCTCTGTGGTCTATATGTGAGGTAGACCAGAGTTTAACCTCTGCCAGTCTCTGGAGGTGACTACAATCTTAGTTTAAACCCTTATACAGAGAAGACAATGATTTTCTTACCTACAGGAATTTCTTGTCTAGAACCTCCAAATTTTAAGCAAGATGCACAATTGGGAGGTGATGGAATTTCTGTCTCAGATATGCTTCTTCTTAAGGCAGTGAAGGTCACCTCTAAATCCTTTAGCCAAGTCTCCTGAGATGCCTAGGTGCAGATGTTATTTGTCTTAACATAAGTCACCAGATAACTCACTTTCAACATTGTGTTTCAATAGTGAGATAGGGTATATATAGGTATCAGTCTAAGCAGAGACTCCAGTTATGGTCCAATGTAAGAAATGATCTAGGAAGAGAATATCTGTGGTCACTTGGATGGAAGTTCTGGCAGTGAACGAGCAATTTCCTTACAGCAGGAGCTATGTTTCCAAAGACTGCTAATGGTAAAGGAAAACAACTTATTTAATTACTATTTAAGTGTAAGAATCCTTTGAACTCATTAATTAAATTTAAAAGACAGTTTGGAGAGTTGATAGACCTTTGTGTAAAAGGTACGCTTGTTTGCACTTATTTGAAACAGGACTTTAATTGATATTTAACCCTGATGAAAGTAAAAGGATATTTTACAGAAAGGACCAGCGAAGGAAAAAGTAAGCTTTGAAGATGCTGTAAAAATTCTCTGCTATAATAAATAAAGTCATTTAGAAAAACACTGCATATGTATGAAGCCAACTACATATTCACAAGCTGAGGCTGAACTAAGAACATTGTGTGAGGGCGCTGAGTCAATAAAGGAATGACAGCAGCTAATTTCAAGTCCAGCCAAGCATAAAAGAGCTTCATGTTTTGTTTTGTTTGTCGTCTTTTCCTCCTTTCAGAGCTGTTGAAAAGGTAGAGTTATGAAGCCATCTCTATTATATAAGCAGCTCCTTACTACCCCTGCCTCAGTTTTATAATATTGTGCAGAGCCTCTTGCTATATTCAAGAGTGCCAAAAATAGAGGGCATGACAAGAGGACAAGGGGATCGAGTGCACCCTCAGTAAATATATAAAAGAAGACACCAAGTTGGGTGGGAGTGTTGATCTACTTAAAGGTAGGAATGCTCTATGCGGGGATCTGGAAAGGCTGGATGGATGGGCCAAGGCCAATGGGATGAGGTTCAACAAGGTCAAGTGCTAGGTCCTGCACTTAGGTCACAACTACCCCATGAAGCCCTGCAGGCCTGGGGAAGAGCGGCTGAAAAGTGAACGTCCCCCTGCATTTTGTACTGGTGAGGCAGCACTACGAATACTGTGTTTGGTTTTGGGCCCCTCAGTGTAAAAAAGACATTGAGGTGCTGGAGCACATCCAGAGAAGGGCAATGAAGCTGGTGAGGGGTCTGGAGAACAAGTCTTATGAGGAGCAGCTGAGGGAGCTGGGGTTGTTCAGCCTGGAGAAAGGGAGACTGAGCGGAGACCTTCTCACTCTCTACAACTACCTGAATGGAGGTAGTAGCCAGGTGGGGATTGGGCTCTTATCCCATGTAACAGGTGTTAGGACAAGAGGAAATGGCCTCAAGTTGCACCAGGGGAGGTTTAGATTGGGTATTAGGAAAAGTTTCTTCACAGAAAGGGTTGTCAAGCTGTTCAGGGAGGTGATTGAGTCACCGTCCCTGGAGGTATGTGTAGATTCAGCACTTAGGGATATTGTTTAGTGGTGGACTTAGTAGTTTCACGTTTACAATTGAAATTGATGATCTTAAGGGTCTTTTATTATTCTATGCTTCTATGTCTCAGATACTCTCCTACCCTGTGGGTAGGAGAAGCACAGAGGATGAGGTCAACCCATCCCTCAGCAGCTCAGACCCCTGACCTGCTGGCAGAGGAATGGGAACACTGGTGGCTGAAATGGATGACCTTAGCTGTGGTGATTAGCTGTGCTAACAGTCCTTTCATGGGGGCAGGAAAGAAATCAAAGGCTCTGCATGAGCCTGTGGTTTGTGTCAGTCTGCCAGCCTTGCAGTGGGGCCATTGGAGGTGTGAGCAGTTTCTGCTGGCCCCAGCAGCCCGCCGTGCGATGCAGTTGCCTGTTTGCCTGTAGCCCCTGTGATTAAATAGCATCCTTTGATTTTGTAGCATCTAATGTTCATGGTGATAACAAGAGGTACAAGACAATTGAGAATTAAATTAAATTATCTGCAAACCCAATGACCCACTTTCTATTTTAAATAGAGCAGAAGTGTTTAATACATACCATTTGTTCATTTGCCTCACAGAAGGATGTGTTGGGAAGATATGGTTATGCTGTGCATAATATTTTAACAAGGAAAAGCTAATATGATATGACAAATTGTATGTAGATGAAATAATTGATCTTCTGGAGATTATTTCAATTGTTGCTTTTTGTCTTTCATATGCAAATAGACGACTGCTGGTCTTATAAACTATTTTACAACTCAGAGGGGAACTTAATAGCTGCCTTGTTAGTTGCGTTCAGCAAAGTGTCATTTTCCCAGTGCGGGAAATTTGTATAAGCAGGGTCTAGCAAAGATAAGTCTGTTATCGGAGTTTAGGCTTCATATTCTTACATAATTGAAATTCAGAGAAACAGGTATAATAGCAGGTACAACTCAGGTCTTGCTGTAGAAACAAATGTATTTCTAATTCATTAGGTAGAGAAAGCCTAACCCTAGGATAGGATGACGCCACCTACTTTATCAACATGTTCACTGTCTGTGTCAATTTGTATGGAACATAATTACTATTGTTTTAAGTAATTGCAGCTATCAGTGAGGGCCTTGAACAAGGGAGAGCACATTCAAAGACAATAACCTTTTCAGGAATTAATGGTGCTATAATTTTCTTAAAATATCTTTTCCTTTTGTGCTTATGCAACTGTCTATCACTCTTTGGCTAATACGCATATATCACACACTGGTCTGAAAAACTCTTTTCTCCTATTTTCTTGATTTGCTGAAAAATAAAAGATCTTAGCTAACAAGGGAAAATGATCTTTTAAGAGAATATTTCTACAAAGGGCAAAGTGTCATTTTAGTTGTCTTCTCTTTCACAGTCTACTCTCATCAGCTACTTACATCCCTTTTACTGTTAAGTAGAGCATTTACAAATGAAAAAAAAATGGGAAAAATACCAAAAGGCCTAGCAGTAGTGTCTCTTCAACTCAGTTTCTATCAGCATTTATCATATCCTTTACTGTATGTATCTTGATTGTCAGTCCAAGGGGGACCACTCAGCACTTAGACTCAGGCCTCCAAATTGAACTGTCTAGCCTTAAGTTTACCCTCAACAATGTTAACACATGTATATATTAGTTATGCATGATACTGAGAAGGTTTGGGGTTTTGTTTGGGTTTGGTTTGTGTGGTTTTTGTTTGGTTTTTTTTTTTTTTTTTTTTTTTTTTTTTTTTTTTTTTTAACAAAGAATAAGGAGGTTAAAGGTAAAACAAGAGATATTTCATCTGGTTCTTGTCCTGAAACTCTGTTCTGTGATACTGTTCCCAAAGGATTTAAAAATCCCTATAGACTGCAGTGAATTTCTGCAATGACAGTTCCGTCATATTCGTGTCAGGTTTTATGGTGGCATTTCTTATGTCCGAGAACCAGCACGCTAAATTTAAATTTATTCATCTGACAAAAAAGGATTTGTTGAGACAAGTCAGAAACCTTTGTTAAACTTATAACAATACTTTCCCGGTCTCAAATATAAAATAATAAGACTATTTTATTTTTGTTTGCTTTTTAGAATTTCAAGAAAATGTTGCTCATTGTTGAAACCAATGAAACCCAATTTTTGTGCCTTATATCTGGATTCTTTGGTGCAGATTGATTGAAATAACAACACTATCTTTACCTTGCTATAATTAAGAATATAAAGGTATTTAGAATATGTTTAAGATGTTAAAGACAAGATATGTCTTAACATCCTTATGATATTTATGACAGTATGTTCAACTCCATCAAATCTGTCTGATAAACTGACAAACATGTAGATATTCACACACAGACTTCAATCCTTGGTGAATTTAAACCTAATTTCCCTGAGGCAAAGACCAAGTATGGGTAATTTCAGCTTGTCAGCTAAATTGAGTAAAATCTATGATGAAGCTTAATATAACCCTTTTACTTCAACATTTAGCCTGGCTATAAGTTCATCTGAAAAGGCTGAAAGCTTTGGCTTACAGAAGTAATAGAAGTGCATAATGTTTAGGGGCATTAAATTGCATTTGTCTTTATTGGTTCCTTTTTAGCTTGGGCTTACACTCAGTAAAATATGCTGTCAAATCTGACTAATGCTCTGATATTTGTCATTTGTAGTGCAGAAGGATAGAAACTGAAAAGATACTGCATTTACCTACTGATATTAAATGGTCAGAAGCTGATTATTCTCATACAGTTACATTCTTCAGGTGACTCTACTCATGAGTATTTGATAACAGACTCCTCCACCTCCACCTCTTGGGGGAGTTCCCTATTCATTAGAGAGGTAAAACTCTGTGAAACTTGATAGCCTGAAATTTCCCTTGTTGGTCCTCGTGTAACAGAGCACTTGCTCAGGGTGCTGAGGTACAATCACACAATCCTAGAATTGCCTGAGTTGGAAGGGACCTTTCAGATCATCTTGTCCAACCGTCAACCTAACATTGACAAAAGCTGTCACTGAACCATATCTCTAAACGCCATGTCTACCTGTCTTTTAAATACCTCCAGGGACAGTGACCCAACCACTTCCCTGGGCAGCCTGTTCCAATGCTTAACAACCCTTTCAGTGTAAAATTTTTTCCTAATATCCAGTCTAAACCTCCCCTGGGGAAGCTTGAGGCCGTTTCCTCTTGTCCTATCACCTGTGACTTGGGAGAAGTGACTGATACCCACCTCTCTACAAGCCCCTTTCAGGTAGTTGTAGATAGAGATAAGATCTCCCCTCAGCCTCCTTTTCTCTAGTTGTGCCTACCATCCCAGCAGGTGAGTTTTTGACAAGATAAGACTTCGGTTTCAGAAACCCAGCTGTTCCTTAAATAGGGCATTTGGCACCTATGTTCATGCCCCTGAATCTTGTCCTTTTTACCCAAAGAAAAGAGCTAGATAGATCTGTGAAAGGAGGTGCCAAAGGCAGCTGGCAGATATTTTGAGAAGTGCAGCATCGTAGCTGTTGGATGTGAGCCCTTCAATCCCTTCCTGGATTTGGGTCACAATTCATCTGCTACTGTAAGGCATAATTTCAGAGGGGGAGAAAAGCTACCATGTGTGCATATAGAGCCTGTAGGTGTCTTTAATCTTAGGAACTACTAAGTTTTGGGGCCTTGTAGCAAGCTGTTCGTTAAACAGTCGCAAATTTCGGTTCTTTTTTTTTTTTTTTCCCCTATCTCTGATATTTTATTCAATGACAGGTAGCAATAGAAACGTAAGGTATGTACCTTCTTGGCAGCCTTTTCGGGTTTCTGGTAGCTGTAGTGAGGTGGGAAGCATTATCCATTGCCATGGCATGGCAGATTTCTGCCCATTATTAAACTCAGCACTTCTGTGAAAATCCTATTTCTTTTCCCTAAGGGCTTGGGATTAGCTAGTCAAAGGAGGGTTAACATTGCTGTATTTCTGCCTTTCCTTGGGGAAGAAATACTGTCTGGTGTGGGTGAAGAGGCGAACGTGCAAAATACTGATGTCTTGGACAGAGAACAAAGTGATTAGTTCCTCATTAAAGGGACAGAGAGAGATACTGTAACTATAGTAACCACTGCATATATGAACCTCTACCCACCTCAGTGTAACCCACTTGGTTACAACAAAGATTTCAAGCCATTGTCACTTGTTCATACAGCTCTTCCTCTAACTGAAGAGTAACACCATAAATACTTGTCAAATAGGCATATATACATATATTTATGTATTTGTATATTCACACACATACACAGACACAGAGAAACTGAGTTTCCTTATGATTAGCTAGACAGATGGGTAAATCCACCCATATAAATACCCATCAGTGGTATTTTTAATATTTTTTTCTTGATGACTAATGGAAAAGAAATGCCATAATGACTCAGGAACCATGTTAACATTTAAGAATACTTGTATCTGTGCATGTATTTCCATTCTCTGAAGCATTATATGTTTCATTTCAGCTGCTTCTTTCTAATAGAATACCATTAACGTTTAAAATTTGAGTAAATGGAGTATGTCGCAGAAATCCTGTCGCCTGTATCCAGAGCCAGTTTCTGATCTCTCTAAGGTCAGCAATGCCATTAACCTGTTCCACTGCACTCACTTCACACCCGGCTAAATGCATTAATGCACGATACTACTCCCCTACTTGGGATGAAATGACTAACATTTAACCTACTGATATGATCAAGCATAAATCTGAAAGACAAATCGCTGGCAAATGTTCTCCCTTCTGACAAGGTCATATTGAGTCTTACAATATTCATCGTCCTCAACCTGGCCAAAATCTCCTGGTCTGCACTGAAATCAAAGGGCAAATGTGAGTTAAGCCTAATGCCTTAGCAGCTTTTTCCAAGTCCTGTGTTTTATGGCCTTTTAGCTAGTAATCCTGAGACCTCCTAGTCAGCAGAACTGAACATCTTTGGTTCAAAACACTGTTATTACCTGTAACACTGTAATAGCAAGTCCTTGCATTCATTGGTGGTAATGAAGCCACTTAGCTGCAATATTTCCATTGGCACTAAGGAGATCAAATTTCAGTCAAAGTCGACCAAAAAAGATCCTTTTGCTCATGTCAGTGAGGTGGTATTAGAGCACCTGAAATGTCAGAGAGGATCAATTATGTTTCTACACAATTTCTTTTGCAATAGAGCAGTGAAAACCCACCTGTCTAGTCTTACAAGTCCATGCTTCCACTCATCAAAATGTGTGGGTTTTATGGATCATTGGAGCTACTTTGATAGCTTTTTTTTACTTTTAGACTGGTTCCGGGTGAAGTGTAGCTTGAGGTGGTTTTTTTGTGTTCAAACAAGCTCCTGCACTTTTTCTGCCTGCCTTTAACTTTCAGAGTGAAAATATATCCTTGCCCCTCAGTGAAATATCTCCATTAGTTTGAATACTGTGGCAAAATTTCAGCTCCCCTGAAATTTCTTCTGATTGCAGTAAGGAGTAGGATTCTTCTTTCCTAAAGAAAAATGAGGCTCTTCAGGATCAGGACCTTCCTGACATGGTTCCTGCGCATGGGCTGGTGCTTGGCCTTTGCAGGTCTAGGGCCATGCAGGAGGTTATCCTGGGCCTCAGGATCCTGGGCCATCCTGTGGCCTGTACTGGCCACACCGGCTCCTGGGACTTCCAGTATGCTTCTCTTGCTTGTCTCCCAATCTGAGAGCACATGGAGGCTGCAATTTCTGAGGTATCCAGAAAGAATAACATATACAGTTATTTGGGCACTGTAATCGATAACAGATTCTGTTAACTCAGAGGAGAACCTTCACGCTTGAAACCTGCCTCAGGTTCCTCACTGGGGCTTCATAGGGGGCTCTCTAAAGCTTGGCTCAAGATTCCCTTGGTTTCCCAGAGTCTCCTCTTCAGGCCTTTCAGGCTCTTCCTCCTGTGTCCGCAACTTCTTCACCAGAGATGCCTCTTGCCAAGGTGTGCAAGAACTCTGAACATGGGGGTTCTGAGAAATGACAAGTGAGGACCCTCGTAATGTCCATCTTTGAAAAACATTTAACAAAACCTGTGAAAAAATGTATAGGGCCTGCAATGACTTCTCACCAGGCTATATCAGAAATAACCAAAGAAGCCCTCGAAAGACATATTGCTTTAGGCTCTCACTGCCAGCAACATAGAAAACAGGAATTTGTGACACACAGTTTTAATTTGCTGCTCAGAATACTGTTGATTTGTAACATGTCAAAATTATAAAAACACCTCATGTTTCTATTATATCTGCAGCACGGGATGTCAACATAAGCCTCTGGGGAGAGCTTTGTTTCTCTGTCACATTTATATAGATGTAGTGGTATTTTCAAGTGTCACATGAAGTTCTAACAGATATACTTGTTTCCTCTTTTGCCTTTGAAATGGAACAATACTGTCTGCTGTGTTTCAGAACACACAATAGACATGCCTTATTCTCTGCAATACTTTTCATGGAGAACTTCATTATATTTTCTTTTTTATACTACATGAATTTACTGATTCACTTCTTCCCTTTTTAGACTAGTCAATGGAAAAATGAACACCTTGTACTCCAGCTGAGATCATGCACAGTGACATGCCTTCGTGTTGAAGAGTGAATTTCCTTTTCTGTACAATATTCTGGCAGAGCTTTAAGTTTTGCATATCCCACCTGACACCAAAAACTGTTGTTATATTTGTGCAACTTCAGTCTCTTGAAACTAGGAATGGGAGCAGTGTTCATTGTGATTATGTGCATGTGCAAAATGAATGCTTGGAGCAATGTTATTATGGAATCAGCTGGGCAAGTCTGGCACTTTTATAGTTACATCTCTAGGGCTGAATCACACCAACTTTTTTTCCATTAAAAGAGAAAGTTTGCTGAATTTCAAACCTAGTTTTGCTGCCTATATCCCACAACTTAATTAAAGATTGTAGCATAACTTGCTATTTACATCATCAAGTAATTGATGTTCAGAAATAAAGTCCTTTAAGTTTTGTTTCCCAGTCTCATTTTTTGTGAACTGCTTTTTTATTGTTTTCTTGGTTTTCTTCTTTTTTTTTCCCAGCCACGGTCCCTAGCAACATGCTTGCACTGTGAACTCTTTGTTCATTGCCAGACAAAGAGCATAGGGTGTGCATGTTGGGACAGATAGGAGCTGTGAGCTTTGCCCTTGGGCTTGGTAAATTCATATTCTCAAGCCGAAAACACTCAATATAAACTTAACTCCAAGATTTGCACAGTGACAAACTGAAGTGGTATGATTCACACTGCTATGTACGCACATGGATGTTTGCACCTTGAGACCTGTAAACGCCTGGCCTGTGTAGTATTCAGAAAATGAATGGATGGATGGATGGCACCTGAACACTGGTAGGAAGTAGGAGTTTTGACATTGCTGCTCTACAAACCAAGTGCAAATGCTAGAGATTCTGCTTTTGGCCTCTCCTAAGGAAAAGTTTGGAAAGGCATTCAAAATTTTATAATTTAAGAGTATTTTAAACTATCTACATAGTGTCACTATACTTCTGAGGGGTGCATGTCTCTGAATAATCTAAATTTTTTGTAGAGGATTAATAATGTGCAGCAACATTTTCACCTTTTGGACAGTGTATTGTATTTGGTTCAGGCTAATAACGACTAAAATAATTAGTCTTGGTACTCTAGGTGAAACAACTGGTTGTCTCAATCTCCAAAGAACATGTGGCACAATAACAGAGAAAATAGGAAACTAACATTTTTTACAGTAGTATCTTAAATCCTTTACCTGAGCTTCCCTAACTTAAATGCCTCATACAGCAGACTGTATAAATAAGAAGACTAGTCTTGGTTTCCGTGGAGCCAAGCACAATTCAGACTCTAGTCCTTTATTTCTTGTCACCTCCAACCTCTTCTTTCAATACTCTTTCAACAAGCAATCACTCAACCCTTACTCTTAAATAACTATCACATTTGGATGGGAACAAGAACCTAATGGAGTCTAGAGTTTAAAATACTATTCAGGAGTCTCATTTTTTATACTGCAGATATATAACTTGTGAGATGTTGAGGTGAATCTTAGCAGTAACTGTTTTTCAGAGTTATAACATTCCTCTAGGCCTGTTCTCAAGCACACTTAATGCTAGTTTGGGACTTTCGCTGACTATTCCTCAAATCAGGACATCTTGTCTTTGCTTTACTTTCCTTAAGCTTCACTGTGGTCAGAGAACTTGAAGAGCTATGGAATGCTCCAGTTTTGGGCAGAATCCTGGAAACTATTTTGAGCCTTGGCTGTTATCTGTAGTCCCTTTCCCCAGCTGGGGTGCTGCTCTGTTTGCCATCGCTGCATTCCCTAACTGCAAGTGACCCCCCCTGACCTTCTTCACTTCTTTGCCAAGTGGGAGGTAGCACCCCTTGACAACCCAGAAGCCCAAACTCTGAGCTGTGCATTTCGACAATGCTTTTAGTGTCAACTCTTTCCTCTCCCCTCTCCAAAGGTGGTGTAACTTTTCTGCCCGCAGAACATTTTCCTCGGGACTTGACAGAAGGGTGGAGGTCTCAAAGATACGAAATGTCTTCTAGTTTTGTAGGCAGCTGGTGAGAAGGGAGAGACTTAGTGCTCTCTCCGACAGAAAGACTGTAGCTTCTGAGCTCTGGACTTTGACCTTCTGTTTGACAGATCACATAGTACAACATGGGAGAGTTTAGAAATCACACAAGCACGGGCTGCTTCTTTCTCTTTATACACAAAACCATATTTCATGGATTTTCCTGCTCAGGAATGATTTGTTCTCCACTTGCAGCTTTCATTATTAGATGTCATTATTTCAAACCAAAACCAAAGCCTATGCTTAAATTAGTAACTTCTTGGCCAGGTGTAACTCAGAGTGAATTTTCTGATACCTTTTTTCCTGAAGTTGTGGAAATGTTCAGCTCAGACTGGCATAAGAGTGAACAAGTATTGGGAGCAATGAAGGCAGAGTCGGAGAAAGCCCTGGGAAACATGGATTTCACAGCATGATGTCAGAATATGCTAGGGGAATAAAAAGCATTGACATCTGAAAATGTGAATATATGGGCTATAATGGTATAAAATAAAATTTAAATGGAAATTTTGTTGATCAAGAACAGACATATGCCTATTCTGGAGGAGAAAAGAAAATAAAGAAGTTTCATATGAGGCACTGTAAAGGTGGAAGAGATTTATTAAAGAGCAGTTTTAGAGAAAGGTGCTCTTGGATTTCAGTAGTGTAACTACTGAGGCTACAACAATGACGGAATACTTCAAAATATAAGGGAAGATTCACAAGTGCACAGCTCCTAACTGGTAGCAGTAAATCCTGTACTACCCGAAGTAGAAGCATACGGACTACTTACCTGCATATTTTTAAAAAATTATTTATTTTTATAAATATGAAGTATGTAATATGTATTTATATATGCATATAATATACATTTTTGGCTAAGCCACTAAAGTGCACAGGTGAAACAGGTAGACAAGCTAAGGAAAAAAAGGTGAGTTTGAAACAGAGATGGGAGGAATGCCAAAAGGGGAAGCAGAATCTGCCATTTCATTTTTTGCCCCAGCCCCTTGGGACCACGCTGTGTGGGGTCCCCATATGGGACCATAGTATCAGGTTAAACTTGTTTAGCTGAATCAGTTACATTCTCAGCAATACCCATTTAAAGTCATAATAGAAGGTAATAATACTTCCTAATCACAACTTCATAATCACAGTCATAACTTCTAGACTTTGAAAGTAAGTGTGATCAGTAATGCAGTGGTGAAGCGCAGTATTGTTTCTCTTGCCATATATAGATGCAGATTTTACCTGTGACTGATGTGCACGACTAGACTATAGCTGTTACATCCACACCTGAGCGAAACAGAACTCCTTGCAGTAGATCTATGCTTCCATAGCCCTTCAGCAGCCGCCACACCCTGGGCTTGTGTGTGCTCCATCCACATTCACCAGCCTAGCAAACTGCTTATTTTCTGTTCCAGAATGATTTAAAGCATGGCACATACAGTGAGCCATGGCAGGAGTGAAGATTACTTCCAGTAAAGGAGAAATTCATATATTAGTGGTTCCGAGTTTTACCGTTACTTGTTTGTGGAAGGCAAAAGCCCTACCTCAACTCTAAATAACTGAAAGTAGCAGAAACAGTGGTTAAATGGTGCTTGCAGTTCTTGTTTTGACATGTTCTGTATCACAGTTCCTTCCATGAGCAACAATGTTTGGATTGCCTTACAAAGATAAACTAGAAAGCATCTCCAATTATCTCTTTTGCTCATAGATATTGCCTAGTACTGTAACAATCAGAGAGACTGAAAGATTTGTTAATTAACAGCTTAATGAGCCAGTCTCTCAGAAAGTTAATTAGGTCAGTCTTCTGGGTTACAGTCATTATTTTTAAAACAAACAAACAAAACCCATTGACAAATCTCTTTCTTGGGGTTTCTTTGGGTAGGTGTTAGATGGGGATGTCAGGTTCAGTGCTGCGCGCTTTTGCTAATGACAGCACTGGATCAAGGAGGACACAAACAATTACAAACTTACCAGAGGCAAGAAATCAGCTGACCCAATGCTTGTAACTGTAATTAAACTGAGCCCTGTGGCTAACAAGAAAAATGTGATAAATGCAGCAAGAAATTGTTCATTGTATGCTGTGTCCTCTTCTTTTTGACATTAATATTTGTAGAAGAAAACAGTTACGAAAATCTTCTGCCATGTTCACAGTTGCAAAGCATTACAACCATTATCATAATGAACAGGGCTGAGACTTGGGAGGGGCAAATCGACTAGGAAAAAAAAAAAAAGGAGAGTTGGCAATTATCCTCATGTGTCTCTGATCAAAATAAAATTATCTTTCACCACTGATTTGTTAATGACTTCTGCCTTTACCTGCTGCCCAGCAGCTTTTGGCTCATCCTTCTGCTACAGCCTGACTGGCAAGTGATTATGCAGGTTAGTATTGTGTGTTGTTTTGAATTTTCACTTAATATGTTTTAGCTTTAAAACAGATTTAACCAGGTGAGTGTTTAGGGAGAAGTGCTGTTCACCTTTTAATATAACAGGCTGTTAGATAACTGCAGACTACCTAAATTGGGACTTTTGCTTAGTTTGTCTTTTTGAAGCCTTATGAAAGCTGGTCAAAGCATTACAGTCCTAGTAATTCTTAGTTTAATTGTTAAGCAGTGTACTTGATTTATTCCGTGGCTACCATGATGAAATTCACCCCAGTAATGTGTTGGATAATAAAGCTCGGAGCATTAGGCTTGTTGGCGTTACCGGCAGTGAGCTGTTGAGAGGAGTGAATTGTGTTCATTCAAGCTGTGTAAAAGCAAAGATGCTTCGATGGTCAGCTCTGACTGAAAAAAACACTGGGGGGATTTTTAGGCTTGCAACTTCAGTGGCTTGTTTTTGGTGCTGTGTCCTTCATCCTTAACTAACAACATCAACTGCTTAATGCCAGTCCCTGTCCTGCCCTGCTTTCTGAGCCCCCAGACCAGTGCCTGAGCTGGTGGACTCCCATGGGCCTGGCTTTCCTCTCCCCTTCTGAGTGATGCTGTCTGGCTGCTCGGGTCTGGAGTTCAGAAAGTGTGCTCCCGTGTGTCCCCAGGCTGGTTTTGGCACTTTTGGCTTGGTGTGCTGAGCTAGCCCTCTTATCTCTGAGCTGCTTTAAAGCAGACTGTATTCCTACACAAGGTAGATCCAAAATCTCTGCAAGTCTGTCTTGTGTGTGCATGTGTGTTGAAGTATGCTGAAAATCTGCAAGCAATATAATTTTGTCTTATTCGAACTGAGCCCTGATGGGTTCCTACTACCAGGCACTGAAAACTGGTGTGGTCTTGATGTTACAGTTTTCTGACAAACACAACAAAAAAAAATGTTTTCAGCTGCTTTGTTCTTTGCTGAAAACCTTTTAAACACATCTTATCTGAAAATATTCTAGTGTATAACTACTAAGAGAATCAGTTGTGACAAGAAAGCTCTTAGATATGAGTGATTAATGACTAGAAGTACTGATGTTTTTTAATTATTTATTTTGCAAGTACCAGGATTTACTTGTAAAAGTGGTAGGAGTAACATAACATCTATCATAAAATCTCGTGGCACTATTAATAAGGCAGATTTCCTTAATGGCTTTCGAGATAAATATATCCTTTTTATCTGTTTCTTTTATACATGTGATACAATGAATGATGATAAATGCAACAGACTCTTTATGTTTAGCTCAGATTGCTTGTATTATCATATTACCATAGATTTCTAGTGATGGATGAGACTTGTAGTATAATGTTTTTCCTAACCACAATTTCTCCAGCACAATTCTCTGCACTGATCATGAGAAAGGGCATTAGAAAAAAATAATCATTAAAGCTATTTAAGAAGACAGTCACTGCTACTGTCAACTGGCCTGGCAAGATGTCTTTATCATAAAATTTGCCATTAAGAAAGCTAAAGCTGGTATTTCTTGCCAAGCTTCCCTGCTCTTCTGGAAATTTTCAGGAGAGATTCCTGAGAGGCTGTAGTGACAATAACCTGCAGCCACAGAATAAGTCCTGTTGCTCTTTAATACACTTTAGAGGTTTGCTAAGGTCAATGGTACGTGCTGTTGCCAATTTAATTCACCCCTTCTACCCTGGCCAACAGTTTCTTATTTTTTCCTTTCCCTCCTTAGAGAATCTGTGGTATCCTAGAAAAAAAACATCTGCTGAGTAAAACCTGTTTGAAGATGTGAAAAAACCCATCTGCCTAGCAATGAGAAATAAGAGGCTACCATTTTTCAGTGTAGCTGAATAGTCATTTGACCATAGCTAACACATACCTGTGTTGGGAAGAGATTTCAGTCAGTAGAAAAACACATGATAAAAGGCAGTAATTTTAATATGAAGCTGAGCAAAATTTAAATTTGAAATGAAGTCAATGGGCCCATTGATTGGGTGGTCTGATGGTTGTAGTTCAAAGAGCTATGATAGGCTCCATAGCAATTACTAGGTGCCATACAGTGGCCTATTTATGCCACTATATGTCACTACAGAGGCTTATGACATCCTGAGTGTGAAATTCTATTGAAATTAAGAAATAATACCGTAAATTCCTGAATCGAATACTTAATGTTATTTTATGCTGTGCTTGTGCTCTTCCATGGATAAACAAATGTTGAAATTATACTATATTTTGCTGTATAACAATTGCTAAACTCTTAAAAGTAGAGCAGTCTGTAAAATAAAAACATTTCTGTCATAATTGTGCTTTGTTTTCCTTAAACATTTTGACAGTATACTTTATCTGCTAAGTGTCAATGTCCAGGAAAAAAAAAAATCTGTTGGCTAATCTTTTTAGTTCTAGGGTTTAATGTGATGTTAATAACCATGCCTACAACTTGCATAGATTTAGCAAAGACATGAATCACAGCGCAATTATATCTTAGTGAATTGAAGAATTTGTAAGTGAGCCAAAGTACTTAGCAGTTCCTGCTGTAAAAGTAGCATAAGAATATGGTATAGTGTTTCCAGATGCAGTTCTATTACAAGCTGCATCAAGAGAAGTCAAGGGGAAATTTTCATATTTTTGTGCAAAAGCAAAGAAGCTGTTAATGCGAGGGTGGTCTTAGTAGCCACAAAGTAGTTTACATTGAGGCAAGAACAATAGAAATGCAATTATTAAATATAGAAATACAGGATATATTTATCTAAAACTATTCTGTAGTGATGCACATTCATATTTTTTGAAACATAATCAAAAATTTTAAAAACTAGTATTTGAAGGGTGCTTTATCCAGATTGCACAGTAATTAATGGTTGCCCCATCTCACTGCTGCCTGGCTCTATGTTGCTGAAGGAAGACTTGCTGCTTTCAAGGACTGGCAAGTGTTCTGGGAGCTTGTGCAGGCTCCTGTCCTGCTGGTGGGAATGGGGAAAGACCTGGCAGAGGAGGGGTGGGGAGATGCTGCACTATGCTTTGTTTTTCCCACAAAAAGGTTGCTTTAAAAAAAAAAAAACAAACCTTATCTGGATGTTTACTTCAAACTTTCTAACTGCTATGTGAGGTAGGATGCCTAAAGGTTCCCTGAATGTGTTTAGTCAAAATCCATTTTCCTCTGATTCTTCAAAGTCATGTTTTTGGATTAGAATTTAAATCTTAAACTGTAATTGCTTTGTCATGTGCTAAAAAGTTGGTATGCTCTGTTTCTACCACTCCAACTTCATCTTATCTGAAAATTGTAGGAAGTAAGGTTGAAGAACCTGGGGAGGCTGTCTAGTCTGGTGCAGCTGAAATAATTTGGCCAGTGCTTTACATCTAACCGATGGGTTCCACTCTGGCTTTCCAGGTTAAAGAGGGGAAAGTATTTTGCCCTGTGGCTCTGATCTGGTGAGTGAAGCAGAGAAACTCTCATCAGCTCCTTTGCCCCAGGCAGGACCAATTAAGTATAAATACTTCCTGACAGATGTTTGCATGATGTGCTCTCAAAAACTGCTAGTGATGGAGATTTCCCCACTTCTATTAGGAATTCTATGACAGTGCTTAATGCTGGAAATGTTTCTCTCTTGATATCTAGCCCAAATCTCCCTACATGCAATTTAAGTTTATTTTTCCTTGGCCTTCCTGGAATGCACACAGAAAACAGATTAATCTCTTACAAGGAGCTTTTGTATGTTAGAAAATCATTTAGTCTCCCTCTAGCTTCCTCCTCTCCAAACTAAGTAGCTGCAATTCATTCAAACCCTCCTTATGGGACATTTTGTAGCCCTCTGATTATTCTTGTCTTCCTCTGGGTTCTCTCCAGCTAATCCATGGGTTTCTTGAAACTGGTACTCTGTGGGATGCAGCGCTGCTGATGCAGGAGCAGTGCTGAGCAGAACTGGTTGGATGCACTGCATACAACTCCCCCTCTCTTTTTTTATATATATTTATTTAAATGTATACATCAGGGCACAAAGATAGCTTTTCAAGATTGACATGGTTGGATACTATGAAGTTGATCATCTTCCTTCTTGTATTTGGGTAGCTGATCCCTTCTAAGCACAAATACAAACTAATTTGTATCCCTGACACAGACCCCTCCCCGATCATTTCACAAACTTGTTGAGATTATCTTGAATTTTCAAGCATTAATTTTAAAAAAAACCTCAAACTTCAACAGAATCAAGCTAAAAAATGTCAATCTTTTATACCTGTTGAGTTAAAATGATACAGATTCTGCCTTCCCATATGGTTATGGATTGAATAGTCTAAAGGACTGTTATCTTCATACCATGCTTATGTGCAGTGAAGGCAAAAATCTATACCACTGTTAACTACCTTTATCATAGAAACATAAAATCATCCAAAAAGACCCTTAAGACTGAGTCCAAATGTAAACCTAACTCTGCCAAGTCCTGTATAATTGCTCTAGCACCACTGTGCTATATTATGTTCTGGTATTAGAGGAGTTTTAATACAAATGGCATATTATAAATATTCTCCCAGATGGTAAGTGTTGAAATGTACAGGTACAGAGAAACCAGATAGGGTCAAAATATTTAAAATAGCTCTTCTTCAGCAGATTTGAATAATCTGGACCAAACTGCTATCCTTTTTCATGCAAGTCTTCATTTGTATGTTTGCAAAGTATCTTCTTGTAACTGAGGCAGATGTGACCTTTTTCTTCTTCTTGGCTCTGGACTATTATTTTACTTTGAAAGTTTGATAAAACTTTCAGTATATTCATATCTTACCTGTCACTTTCTCTTTATGAATGTTCTTTCATTACTTCCTTGAGTTTCCTGCTCTGTTTACTTCTGTCTCTATAATTCATTACAATCTTTCCGACATTCTTTCAAACTTCAGGAAGCATCAGCACATTCTCATTCTTTTGTTCAGTGACAGTTTGTCTGCAGCTGAAATCGGATGATGTCTCTTCATTGCTGGCAATATTTTCATTACATTAATCTCTGTTGTCACTATTTTTTCTCAGGTAGGCCACTGATAGGAGCAGCGTGATAAACTGCCACCACTAGGCATTAGCTAATGATCTTAATGTTGACATTGGAAACAATATTCATTGCATGATGAGTCAGAGAAATCTAGAGGTTTTTCTAAGACTGTAAGTCATATCCCATATGTGTTGTAGTTTGTTTAACTGTACATAACGATAAACAGAATAAATCTTTAATAATGTTAGGGTGGCTTTGGGTTCTTTCTTTTTCTGTATGAGCTAAGATGGGATCAGTATTTTTTCTGTCCTTTGTTGCTGAAGAGTTTTCTGGGGGCTTCTGTGTGTATTTAAGTTAGCAGAAAAACTTACCCTCTTCTCACCTGTGTACTACCTGCAAAAGAAGCAAATAAAACATTATGGGAGCGGAATGGCTGCAGCAGTAACGTGGGGCTATCGAAGGACAAATAAATTTAATTGTGGTTTTGTACCTCAGACCACTTTGTAACAAGGCTTTTTAATTTTCACTGTCGAATCTGTCGTTCAGCAGGGTGTCTGTACTGCTTAGCTGCACCTCACCAGTGTGTGCGGTACCTACATGTATCACGTAAAGGTGGAGCCTTCCAAAGTCTATGGAAGTGTCTTGCATATTAGTTTTCTTTTCTGTGGCTCTTCCCTCTCCCCTCCTCCCCCCGCCCCCAAGTCGTCTAGTGCTTATTTTATTTGTGATAAACATCAGAAGGTAAGGGGATGGGAAGCAGGCAGAAGTACCTTCCTGGCTCTGCAGGGTTCCTGAAAGAATACCTCTGAGAGTTGTGACTTGCCAGTGTTGAATGTTTTCCTAGCTCTCAGTCTTAGTTGTTATGATGCATTCAATGACTCTATTCAATCTTCTAGGCAAAACATGCAAAAAAAGGAATTGGATGACCTATATAATTTACAGAAAATGATACCTAAATTGGATACCAGAGTGAATAGACCCTGGTTTTTAGTCAGGATATCACTTTTTTTGCAAATTTAATGTCGTTTGATAACACAACTCTGAAAGAAAAGCTGTAATTATAATAAAATAAAATAGACATGAATGACATAAACCAGAAATGTAATAGCAATATGTAAAGCAGAAACACTTGACATTGTTTTTGTTCTTTAAATTCTCCCCAAAGATGTCATAACCCATCAGACTGTGGCCATTTGTCTGATTCGAAAATCTTTCCTTTCAACAAAAAGTGAAATGTTTCCATGGAGATCAGCCAGAGATAGCCAAATGACGAACTTCTTGGCTGTACTTTCAGTTTGGTTTCTATGGTTTCCAGACAAGGAGGGGGGGAAAAGTGAAGTTGCTGAGGTTCTCTTTCTTTCTTTTCTTTCCTTGTTTTTCTGCATGTAAAAGGTTACTGTAAACCAAGTGATGGAGTTGAAATCAGTGCAGGCCCACAACAAGTGAAGGTAATCATTGTCATCTTGGTCCTTGAAAAACCTTGTGCAGATTGTATTGTGCAGTTATATATCTGCCCTTATTCTAGGGGAAAGAAATAATGACAAAAAGATAAGACTTTCTTAGCATTATGAGTAACATTCTGTGTAGGGAAAATATGTTTATAATGACTAGACTTACCTTTACTGTGCACTACACAATGAGAAAACGGTAACAGGATTGACAGAGAACAGCTCTTTTTAAGGCATACAAAAGCTTACAATGAAACACTGCATCTTGGAAAGACCTGAAGGTCTTCAGAAAAAGCAATGCTGCAACCCTTGCTAATAATACTAAATTGGATGGAAAATTTTGGGTATTACAGTAGTGAGCAGGGCAGCTCATGGATTTCTTTACAGGGTCAATAGAAGTCCATAATGCAAAATAAAACTGCCATCTTGACATGTAAATTCTCATCTTTCCTCTAACCCATCACCTTAAAGTTGTTTGTTTTGTTTTTTTTTTTGAAAAGTGCCACATGGTTGTTTGGAACTAGTAAATACACACTTTTCGTGCTACTTCACTTAGTGTTGTGCGGATAATATTCCTTCTTCATAGATTCCTCTCCATCCTGCCCCACTGCCACATTGTTCCTGCTAATTCCATTCTCCCCTATCATTTCTGTCATGTTTCTGAGAAGGCAACTTCTGTTTCCTGCCACTGATTGCATCCTTCTTTGGCTGGCTTCCTTGCAGAGACAAACTTATGATATTGTAGAGGGAGTCATAACTCAGAACAAAGCAAACAAGGTGTGATGGTATTGCTATGTGAAACTAGCTTATGTGAAGATCAAGTGAAGCTTGAAGACCTGTGAAGCCTCCTATGTCTGCCCTGTATGTATGACTCTGCAAAGTTAATTACTCATGCTGTCTCCAGGCAAGAAACTGATGAAAAAGGAGGCTATGTATATCACACAACTTGCTGTGATGCCTGAAACCTTTCTATAAAAAAAAAAGAAAAAGAATATCTAGTTTAGCAATCCAAGCTACCCACTTCCCATTGAAATGGATTATTAAAGAATAGTGTGTGGGGCAATGGAAGGTGACAGGTACCATTGCCTACAAGCCAATTGATTCCTGGGCACAGTTTTCCTCTTTTCTGCCAGAGAAACAAGATGAAGAGATGGGAATAGGGCCTGCAAGAACTGCCCAGGGAAGGGCCATCCCTTCCACTTAGAGCAGTCTCTCCTTAAATTGTCCTATGTATTACTACGGGAGTGCAAACAGCATCAAGAAGATAAAACAAGCAGTGGGAATCTGGTGTAATGCTGATCTCAGATGCCCTTAGGTGAGATGCAGTTTGCAAAAGCATTACCAGGGGAATCATATTGAAACTAGTCTGTGTGGGTATGAGATCTGATTAATGGGAGCATTTAAAATATTAATTCATCCTATACTTCAAGATCATCGTATGAGCCAGAGAAACAAGATGAAGAGATGGGAATAAGGCCTGCAAGAACCATTCCTTCTACTTAGAGCAATCTCTCCTTAAATTGTCCTGTGTATCACTACGGGAGTGCAAACAGCATCAAGAAGATAAAACAAGCAGTGGGAATCTGGTGTAATGCTGATCTCAGATGCCCTTAGGTGAGATGCAGTTTGCAAAAGCATTACCAGGGGAATCATATTGAAACTAGTCTGTGTGGGTATGAGATCTGATTAATGGGAGCATTTAAAATATTAATTCATCCTATACTTCAAGATCATCGTATGAATAAAATCTTCTAAGTAATGGAATTTAATATTGACCTTGATTAATAATTAAAATAGTTCACTGGTGACCACCTGAAAACTATGTTTTGTCATAATTTACACCTATGTAATGATTTTTAATTGTGTGTGGTACACTAGAGCAGAACTTGTTAGTGGCTTGCAGAATGGTGTCTTAACTTGTGTAGAAAAGATAGAAAATATTTTCCTGGAGGGTGTAGACTCCATGCTGTTTAGTGAATTAGCTTTCTTAAAAGACTTGTGTGTTGTGTTCATCATTGCCATTACCCTGTTTTCCTTTAGTGATATTGCCTGTTAACAATGATAGACCACGTTCCTTGGTTTTGTTCACCAAACCAGCACCAGTTGAGATATGGCCCATGTGCCGGGTGTACTTCATAGTGACATTTCTCCCCTTTGCAGCTTGTTCCTGTTGCCATTGTCTGGGTGCACCTTGTGACTGTCATCCATTCTTGCATCTGCGGAGGGGTCATGGAGCCAAAATGCTCCAGTGTGACTCAGAAGCTGCTCTTGTTCCATAGAATGGTAGAATCATTTAGATTGGAAAAGACCTTTAAGATCACCGAGTCCAATCGCAAACCTAACACGGTGCTAACTGGTCCATCACTAAACCATGTCCCTCATCACCACATCTACCTGTCTTTTAAATAACTCCAGGGATGGTGACTCAAACACTTCCCTCAGCAGCCTGTTCCAATGCTTGATAACCCTTTCAGTGAATAACTTTTTCTTAATACCTGATCTAAGCCTCCTCTGGCACAACTTGAGGCCCTTTCCTCTTGTCCTGTCACCTGTGACTTGGAAGAAGAGACTGACCCCCACTTTGCTACACCTTCCTTTCAGGTAGTTGTAGAGAGTGAGAAGGTCTCCTCTCAGCCTCCTTTTCTCCAGGCTGAACAACCCCAGCTCCCTCAGCTGCTCCGCATAAGACTTGTTCTCCAGACCCCTCACCAGCTCCGTTGCCCTTCTCTGGACCCGCTCCAGGCCCTCAGTGTCTTTCTTGTAGTGAGGGGCCCAAAACTGGACACAGCCCTTGAGATGGGTCCTCACTAGTGTTGAGTATAGAGACATGATCTTTTCCCTAGTCCTGCTGGCCACACTGTTCCTGATACAGGCCAGGATGCTCTTTCCCTTCTTGGCCACCCGGGCATGTTGCTTTCCAGTGCTCTGCAGCCTTTCTTCTGCTGTGACCTGTCACATACCCATGGTGTGAAAAGCCATGCCTCTGTTAAACAATGTGCCAGATGTGCATCCTGTGACACCCGTGACCCGCAAGGAGGAAGGCAGCAGTTGGCTGTTCTGCCTGCTCCCCCACGCTCCCCCTGACACAGACCCCTCCCCGATCATTTCACAAACTTGTTGAGATTATCTTGAATTTTCAAGCATTAATTTTAAAAAAAACCTCAAACTTCAACAGAATCAAGCTAAAAAATGTCAATCTTTTATACCTGTTGAGTTAAAATGATACAGATTCTGCCTTCCCATATGGTTATGGATTGAATAGTCTAAAGGACTGTTATCTTCATACCATGCTTATGTGCAGTGAAGGCAAAAATCTATACCACTGTTAACTACCTTTATCATAGAAACATAAAATCATCCAAAAAGACCCTTAAGACTGAGTCCAAATGTAAACCTAACTCTGCCAAGTCCTGTATAATTGCTCTAGCACCACTGTGCTATATTATGTTCTGGTATTAGAGGAGTTTTAATACAAATGGCATATTATAAATATTCTCCCAGATGGTAAGTGTTGAAATGTACAGGTACAGAGAAACCAGATAGGGTCAAAATATTTAAAATAGCTCTTCTTCAGCAGATTTGAATAATCTGGACCAAACTGCTATCCTTTTTCATGCAAGTCTTCATTTGTATGTTTGCAAAGTATCTTCTTGTAACTGAGGCAGATGTGACCTTTTTCTTCTTCTTGGCTCTGGACTATTATTTTACTTTGAAAGTTTGATAAAACTTTCAGTATATTCATATCTTACCTGTCACTTTCTCTTTATGAATGTTCTTTCATTACTTCCTTGAGTTTCCTGCTCTGTTTACTTCTGTCTCTATAATTCATTACAATCTTTCCGACATTCTTTCAAACTTCAGGAAGCATCAGCACATTCTCATTCTTTTGTTCAGTGACAGTTTGTCTGCAGCTGAAATCGGATGATGTCTCTTCATTGCTGGCAATATTTTCATTACATTAATCTCTGTTGTCACTATTTTTTCTCAGGTAGGCCACTGATAGGAGCAGCGTGATAAACTGCCACCACTAGGCATTAGCTAATGATCTTAATGTTGACATTGGAAACAATATTCATTGCATGATGAGTCAGAGAAATCTAGAGGTTTTTCTAAGACTGTAAGTCATATCCCATATGTGTTGTAGTTTGTTTAACTGTACATAACGATAAACAGAATAAATCTTTAATAATGTTAGGGTGGCTTTGGGTTCTTTCTTTTTCTGTATGAGCTAAGATGGGATCAGTATTTTTTCTGTCCTTTGTTGCTGAAGAGTTTTCTGGGGGCTTCTGTGTGTATTTAAGTTAGCAGAAAAACTTACCCTCTTCTCACCTGTGTACTACCTGCAAAAGAAGCAAATAAAACATTATGGGAGCGGAATGGCTGCAGCAGTAACGTGGGGCTATCGAAGGACAAATAAATTTAATTGTGGTTTTGTACCTCAGACCACTTTGTAACAAGGCTTTTTAATTTTCACTGTCGAATCTGTCGTTCAGCAGGGTGTCTGTACTGCTTAGCTGCACCTCACCAGTGTGTGCGGTACCTACATGTATCACGTAAAGGTGGAGCCTTCCAAAGTCTATGGAAGTGTCTTGCATATTAGTTTTCTTTTCTGTGGCTCTTCCCTCTCCCCTCCTCCCCCCGCCCCCAAGTCGTCTAGTGCTTATTTTATTTGTGATAAACATCAGAAGGTAAGGGGATGGGAAGCAGGCAGAAGTACCTTCCTGGCTCTGCAGGGTTCCTGAAAGAATACCTCTGAGAGTTGTGACTTGCCAGTGTTGAATGTTTTCCTAGCTCTCAGTCTTAGTTGTTATGATGCATTCAATGACTCTATTCAATCTTCTAGGCAAAACATGCAAAAAAAGGAATTGGATGACCTATATAATTTACAGAAAATGATACCTAAATTGGATACCAGAGTGAATAGACCCTGGTTTTTAGTCAGGATATCACTTTTTTTGCAAATTTAATGTCGTTTGATAACACAACTCTGAAAGAAAAGCTGTAATTATAATAAAATAAAATAGACATGAATGACATAAACCAGAAATGTAATAGCAATATGTAAAGCAGAAACACTTGACATTGTTTTTGTTCTTTAAATTCTCCCCAAAGATGTCATAACCCATCAGACTGTGGCCATTTGTCTGATTCGAAAATCTTTCCTTTCAACAAAAAGTGAAATGTTTCCATGGAGATCAGCCAGAGATAGCCAAATGACGAACTTCTTGGCTGTACTTTCAGTTTGGTTTCTATGGTTTCCAGACAAGGAGGGGGGGAAAAGTGAAGTTGCTGAGGTTCTCTTTCTTTCTTTTCTTTCCTTGTTTTTCTGCATGTAAAAGGTTACTGTAAACCAAGTGATGGAGTTGAAATCAGTGCAGGCCCACAACAAGTGAAGGTAATCATTGTCATCTTGGTCCTTGAAAAACCTTGTACAGATTGTATTGTGCAGTTATATATCTGCCCTTATTCTAGGGGAAAGAAATAATGACAAAAAGATAAGACTTTCTTAGCATTATGAGTAACATTCTGTGTAGGGAAAATATGTTTATAATGACTAGACTTACCTTTACTGTGCACTACACAATGAGAAAACGGTAACAGGATTGACAGAGAACAGCTCTTTTTAAGGCATACAAAAGCTTACAATGAAACACTGCATCTTGGAAAGACCTGAAGGTCTTCAGAAAAAGCAATGCTGCAACCCTTGCTAATAATACTAAATTGGATGGAAAATTTTGGGTATTACAGTAGTGAGCAGGGCAGCTCATGGATTTCTTTACAGGGTCAATAGAAGTCCATAATGCAAAATAAAACTGCCATCTTGACATGTAAATTCTCATCTTTCCTCTCACCCATCACCTTAAAGTTGTTTTTTTTTTTTTTTTGAAAAGTGCCACATGGTTGTTTGGAACTAGTAAATACACACTTTTCGTGCTACTTCACTTAGTGTTGTGCGGATAATATTCCTTCTTCATAGATTCCTCTCCATCCTGCCCCACTGCCACATTGTTCCTGCTAATTCCATTCTCCCCTATCATTTCTGTCATGTTTCTGAGAAGGCAACTTCTGTTTCCTGCCACTGATTGCATCCTTCTTTGGCTGGCTTCCTTGCAGAGACAAACTTATGATATTGTAGAGGGAGTCATAACTCAGAACAAAGCAAACAAGGTGTGATGGTATTGCTATGTGAAACTAGCTTATGTGAAGATCAAGTGAAGCTTGAAGACCTGTGAAGCCTCCTATGTCTGCCCTGTATGTATGACTCTGCAAAGTTAATTACTCATGCTGTCTCCAGGCAAGAAACTGATGAAAAAGGAGGCTATGTATATCACACAACTTGCTGTGATGCCTGAAACCTTTCTATAAAAAAAAAAGAAAAAGAATATCTAGTTTAGCAATCCAAGCTACCCACTTCCCATTGAAATGGATTATTAAAGAATAGTGTGTGGGGCAATGGAAGGTGACAGGTACCATTGCCTACAAGCCAATTGATTCCTGGGCACAGTTTTCCTCTTTTCTGCCAGAGAAACAAGATGAAGAGATGGGAATAAGGCCTGCAAGAACCATTCCTTCTACTTAGAGCAATCTCTCCTTAAATTGTCCTGTGTATCACTACGGGAGTGCAAACAGCATCAAGAAGATAAAACAAGCAGTGGGAATCTGGTGTAATGCTGATCTCAGATGCCCTTAGGTGAGATGCAGTTTGCAAAAGCATTACCAGGGGAATCATATTGAAACTAGTCTGTGTGGGTATGAGATCTGATTAATGGGAGCATTTAAAATATTAATTCATCCTATACTTCAAGATCATCGTATGAATAAAATCTTCTAAGTAATGGAATTTAATATTGACCTTGATTAATAATTAAAATAGTTCACTGGTGACCACCTGAAAACTATGTTTTGTCATAATTTACACCTATGTAATGATTTTTAATTGTGTGTGGTACACTAGAGCAGAACTTGTTAGTGGCTTGCAGAATGGTGTCTTAACTTGTGTAGAAAAGATAGAAAATATTTTCCTGGAGGGTGTAGACTCCATGCTGTTTAGTGAATTAGCTTTCTTAAAAGACTTGTGTGTTGTGTTCATCATTGCCATTACCCTGTTTCCTTTAGTGATATTGCCTGTTAACAATGATAGACCACGTTCCTTGGTATTGTTCACCAAACCAGCACCAGTTGAGATATGGCCCATGTGCCGGGTGTACTTCATAGTGACATTTCTCCCCTTTGCAGCTTGTTCCTGTTGCCATTGTCTGGGTGCACCTTGTGACTTGCATCTGCGGAGGGGTCATGGAGCCAAAATGCTCCAGTGTGACTCAGAAGCTGCTCTTGTTCCATAGAATGGTAGAATCATTTAGATTGGAAAAGACCTTTAAGATCACCGAGTCCAATCGCAAACCTAACACGGTGCTAACTGGTCCATCACTAAACCATGTCCCTCATCACCACATCTACCTGTCTTTTAAATAACTCCAGGGATGGTGACTCAAACACTTCCCTCAGAAGCCTGTTCCAATGCTTGATAACCCTTTCAGTGAATAACTTTTTCTTAATACCTGATCTAAGCCTCCTCTGGCACAACTTGAGGCCCTTTCCTCTTGTCCTGTCACCTGTGACTTGGAAGAAGAGACTGACCCCCACTTTGCTACACCTTCCTTTCAGGTAGTTGTAGAGAGTGAGAAGGTCTCCTCTCAGCCTCCTTTTCTCCAGGCTGAACAACCCCAGCTCCCTCAGCTGCTCCGCATAAGACTTGTTCTCCAGACCCCTCACCAGCTCCGTTGCCCTTCTCTGGACCCGCTCCAGGCCCTCAGTGTCTTTCTTGTAGTGAGGGGCCCAAAACTGGACACAGCCCTTGAGATGGGTCCTCACTAGTGTTGAGTATAGAGACATGATCTTTTCCCTAGTCCTGCTGGCCACACTGTTCCTGATACAGGCCAGGATGCTCTTTCCCTTCTTGGCCACCCGGGCATGTTGCTTTCCAGTGCTCTGCAGCCTTTCTTCTGCTGTGACCTGTCACATACCCATGGTGTGAAAAGCCATGCCTCTGTTAAACAATGTGCCAGATGTGCATCCTGTGACACCCGTGACCCGCAAGGAGGAAGGCAGCAGTTGGCTGTTCTGCCTGCTCCCCCACGCTCCAGTCCCATGACTGATGCTGCCACACAGCTAGGATGTGACTGTACTTTGGTGGGGTAGTGGATGCGCAAATAATCGTGACAGGAGAGAGAGATGCATCTTCCAGTGTGGCAGAAATAGATCTATGGCCACCCTCTGGCTGAAAGTGTAGGTGTCACTTCCCTCCTCTGCACATTTTTTGATAAGTTGAAATAAAATTGCATACCATAAATTAACTTCAAAAATCCATATCTCTTCAGCCATACCTTTCTGCAGTGATCTCTGTTGCTTAGAAAAGCAGAATAAATTAACAAGCATGAGGTTTTTTTCACCTCTGCTTGGAGCCCTGGGCTATCTCTCTGCTATCAGAACTTTGCAGGAAAAATGTTGGTTTTCACCCTTCCGGGGAAATCTTTCCCACCTAATCTCATGACTCTGCTTTTCCTCTTTTTAGCTTGGCAGAGAGTGCTCCTCAACCTGAAGCTTCGATAAACATGCTCTGAGATGCTTTCAAAAATACTTGTTGAGTTTGGTTCTGCCAGTAGTGAAAACAAGGAGATTTCTGTGGTAAATCTGAATATTTGGATTTTTTGTAAAAGACTGGAAACAGAAGGCTGCAAGTAAAACAAACCTGATATCGCCTAGCTTAAATTTAATGATAAAGGTGATGCAACTACATTATTTTGGTTAAAATCCCCAAAGGACTTCTGAGGGAGGTTTCTCTGAGAAATCAGACATGGCCATAAAGCTGGTGGATAAAAAAGGCCATGATCTGTGGTAAAGGTAGGGTTTCCCCATAGACAGTTTATCTTTCTGAATTTTCAGCAACAGAACTTTGTGAGGGAAGGGGAAAACAAAACCAAAAAAAAAAAAGGAAAGAAAAAAAAAATTTACACCTATCAGGAGAGCACAAATCTTGCCATCCATCTCCAGCTCAACTTATCAGACCACTTAATTTGGATCGTGCGATGCTATTGATAAGCCAGAATTTGATGTAGCTTTAACTGCCATTGGCACTCATAGCCCTTTCTGCTCAGACATGCAGGAGACTGAGAGAACTTTATTGGGTACAGATGGAGATGCTCCCGGGTTCATGGCACTTTCCCTGTTCTTGGTGACATTAGGGTTGATTTTCAGCATTCAGAAGTGATGCTGTAGACTTTGTATTTGAGCTCATAGTCAATATCTGTGTAAGAAATTGTAAATTGCTCCAGAACTTGGCAAACCTTAAATAGAAGAGAGTAGCAAAATATTAACTTTTTTCAAAATTGCTTCTTTGCTGTATATAACATGATGCAGGAAATGAAAGGTCTTGAGGTCAATGTTCTTAATCCTTTTAATATTGAAACAGAACAATGAAATTCAAGATTCTTAGAGGTTTTGTCTGAATGCTTCAAAGAAGGTATAGTGTCCTCTTTTGCTGAATACTATCTGCTCAGGAAATTATGTTGAAACACCCTTTGTGTGAAAAAAATTATTGGTGGTTAGCTTAAATAGTTTTGTGGCTTAAATATTTATATGTACAAGCAGATATATCTAAATATAATAGTAAAAACTGTGCCCCAAGCAGTCCTAACATTGCGTCTCTTTTTGCATGGCAGTAGCAGGGCTTGGGCATGTTCGTTCCCATTTTACACATCCTTCAGAGGTCACCAGTTCTCTTGCCCAGTTTTGATAACTTATCCAACCCAGCAAATTTATGATGTGTGGACTGGAAAGAGGTGCTTTATGTGAATATTTTTCACTCTGAGGGCATGAGAAATGAAGAAAGGGAGAAACAGAAAAAAGGAATGGTGCAGCGGGTGTGTGTGAAGAAAGGGTTTTTGGGAGTAAAGAGATGTTCTGAGAACAGAAAAAGTATTATTCTGGGTAGAACTGGTAAAACAGGGAGTTGGAAGCTTGGTCCAGAAAAAAAGAGTCAAAATGAGTACAAGAAGGAAGGATGCAGTGGTTCTTAGAGACTCCTGAAAGACTCATCTTTGCTAGGAAAAGAGAAGTTACTTTTAATACACATCCAAATTTTCCTTTTGCTTCTAAACATGCAGACTGGTCGCACTGTGTAGCGGGCTGTTAGCAAAGTCTCACTGCCCATGAGTTACAACCTCTGGAGCCTTGGTTTCGGCGCAGATGACATCCTGACCTGGTTTAGCTGTTGCTTTCACTGATTTTTCATGCTTCAGTTTAGGATTTTAACCCACACTAGTTAAGCTACAAGTAAACACAAGCGGAAAATGTATTTTAATTCCTGTTGTTGACGCATTCGCAATGTACTGCAAATGTGTCGGGACACTTTGGGTCATCTCCCTACTTCTGTGGTGATAAACCCGAGCTGTTCCGGAATGAGCCGCGACACACGGCTGTTAACATCTAGTATCTGAACTCTAGTGGAAAGCTCATCCTGTGATCCTACCGGGATGTATCTTCCTTCTCCGATGCTCGGAAGAGAAGGAGCTTCTTGCTGCCATCTATTGATAAAGCAGCGGAAGGGACACCCCGAGTCACCGTGGCTCGCAGCCACTGCACCTGCGCAAATGCCTTGGCCAGTCTTGTTAATACGATTTTTTAATCTCTGTTTATAGAGGTAATGAGGTGTCGTTATCCTTACTGACTGAGTAGGCAACAAACGAGTTGAATTTAATGTAAGACGAGTGAGGCTTCTACATAACTGAATCTAAGCTGTGTTGGATGCTGGGTCTGGGGGTTCAGATGCCCCAGAGATGTGGAGAGAAGGGAGAAAGAGCTCTGGGGCTTTTGCCAGAATGAAATTCACAGAAAATTGCAGTAAGAGCTCAAAGAGCTGACACAGAGACTATAATGCCTGTAAAGCAATAATTGTTAGACAGTTTGAGAGCATGAAAATCCCTTTCCAGGGCTGTATTAAAGCCAGAGGACCACAAAGACTCATCTAGAGCAAGTGGACAGTGCGTGGGAGCAGAGATACATTGCCTCATGCCTGGCTGTAATAGACACCTCTTCGCGACAGTGCATCTCCCCAGGAGTTAAGGGGGGATACACAAGGATTGTGCTGGGGTCTGTATCTTCACTGGGTCTCTGGAAAGTGCAAGGGAACCATGGGACCAGACATCTTTAATATTGGATATTGACATCAATAGATGGAGAAACTGAGTCAGAAGGCACAGAATGCCTACGTTGTGGGAGTGTGTGCTTTGGTTTTTGTGCAAACACTTTTGTGATTTATTGGTGTTTAATTCCCTGAACTGATGTCGAATTTATTTTTCTTTTCCATATAGCTTTTTTTTTTTTTCCCCACACAATGACTTTCATACACAGGAAAGTACTGCCTGCAGGAGGTTTTTGACATTTTCTTTTTTTTCCTTACGTTTCAGGGAGTGTCTAAAAGCTGTTGTCTCCTATGTGTAGAAGGAATCAATAGATATTTGATCCTTACTATCTTTGCTTGCAGATAGCCATTAAGGGTTAAAATGCCACCAAACTAAGTGGCATAAACATATGATAACTATGTTACATAAACAAACGTGTTAATTTCTTACCATTTACTTAATATTCATGTGAAAATGCTAAAATTAGAAAGTTGATATAGAGTTGCTGAAAGGAAAAAAACTTAGCTTTAAAAAAAAAAGAAATTTAAAACCAACACACCGAGTACTTGAACCAAGTAAGGTTTTTCTCTTAGAGCTTTTTAATATTTTTTTTTAGTGTAATTGAAAGTAATTAAATGCACCTCAGCAACTGCAGTCCACATCTGGATAAGGAGAACATTATTCCATGTTAATTCTTGCACAGGTCACTGAGGTAGAGCAATAACGGATATTGTGCAGATTGTCTTCATGTTATATTTATTATCAATAAAGAATGCATGTAGGAAAAAAGCTTGCCCTCAAAAATAACCCAGGGTTTATTTCTACTAAGATATAGTTAATAACAGAAGAGTAAGAGTACTAGTGTCTGCTTATTAGGATCATATGGTTCCTCAAAGGCTGTGATCTTCCCCGCAGGGGTCTCATCGCTGCTCTGTTGTTCCAGGATAGCTGCTGAAGAGTACTTTTGGCCAAAACATAGCTTCTGCTGGTGCTGCTCACAATGACTAGCCTAGTCTATATGTCTGTCTGATCCCTCAGAGCCCTAGCGTCAGAAATGCTGGTCTCCAGGGCAAGTACAGCCTTTGAATTGGCTGTGCAGCTCTCATCAGCTCAAGTGAGTGTTCTTTGGTGAATTTGGAACGACAGTTTTGATTGGGTTACTAGATGGCCAGGCCGTGTGGTTCCTTCAGTGGTGCCTCTGGTGGTCATTTGCTGGCTGTCCTTACACTTCCATACTTCACCTGCAAAGTCACGCTCCTGGTGGCTTGGCCTGCTCTCCTGCACCAAACTTGTGTAGGCATGATGTGTTCTCCTTATCAGGGAACACCTAGGTTGCATCTCACCTGGTAGAGTGAGCAAGGTGCTGCTGAGGTATCTCTGTTCTCTCTGGTATCCTGAGGCTTGTAGTACAAAATTGCTCTTGATAGTCTACCTCTCATTGTCCGTTCACCAGCTGCCTCAGCAATTTTCATAGCTCCTTGTTCAAGTGAGTCAATCCACAAAGCATTTCACTTGGGTCCATTTGATTCAAATCAGGGAGAGCAAGCAGCTGCCATATAATAATTAAGAGAGATTAAATTTTTAAGATTGCTTTTTCATCAGGCTTTGCACTTAAACTCTACTAAACTCCTTCCTGAAGATGAATTTTTCCTGGAAAGCAAGGAGAAAGACTGAAAGAGGCGGGGTAAAAGAATATGTCTTTTAAAATGTTCTCTAGGAGATGTCAGTGACAACTTGAAGGGCTGGAAACCACATTGGGGAGTACAACAGAATGGGAAGGTCATGCTGAGACAACTGAGACCTAGGGAGAGGTTTTGAAAAATAAATATCACAGGAAGAATGACAAATAATTCTTTCACGGAGCATCTTCCACTGACAATCTATATATGAGCTTGAGAAACATTGTCAAGACTATGATGTTTGATGTTAGCACTATATATTCTTGCTAATATCTGCATTCCCTTTGTATTTGGTGTTGATGAGATTACTGAAAGAACGCTGTGTTCAGTTCTGAAGTCCACGGTTTACAAAAAAAAAGTATTGGAGAAGGTTCAGAGAAGAAACAGAGTGAGAGAATGACTAGAAAATAGGCCTTTAATGAGTTCCTGAAGTTCTCGGTTTATTTAACTTATCAAAGAGAAATTTAAGAGCTGAAAAGTGAGAACAAACTTTGATGAGATGTTCAGTATCTGACTTGTGAAAGAAGAAATATTCAAATTTGAAATAAGTAAAGATTCTTATTAAAAAGTGCCTATGTATTGCAGTGGCTTGTCAGAATGGAGTAGGTTCACGAGCTCTATAATGTCCCTAGTGGTGTTTTTACACTTTTGTAACTACTTTGTGTGTGTTTGGTTTCTGTTGGTTTTTTTTCTTTCTTTCTTTTTCACTATGAACATTACCTATCGGTTAGCGTTTTAAGGTGTTAAACACATCTTAATTAGATGGGTATTTCCTTCAAGATATCAGCGCTTGGAAACAAAAATCTTTCTCTTTCAGCACACAGGATCAAGAAGCAAGGTAGTGATGCCTGACTGCTGTGTGCTCTTTACTGGATTTGTAGAAACTTCTGACGGTTTTTGGTGGTCTTAATTTAAAATTTTTTAGACTAGGCACTATATTGCCTGACCATAGAAGCATCATAGATTCATAACACTGAAATTTCTGAGAACTACAGTACTAGAAATTTTACGTATAAACTGGATGTGTTTTAGATCAGAGAAGTACTATTTGACACTGTGTGTGTTTATGTTTTTCACTTGATCCTCATTTGTCATTACAGTTTCTAAGTTGCTCACACATATACACTGATGATTTCACCTTCCATAAATCCATGAGATGTGAAGGGGGTGATCAATGTTGTGTACCAGACCATTCCGGACGAGAACAACTTTGTGCCTTGTGAATTTTATCTGAAGTCAATGCAGAGAGCAGAGGACAGGTCATAAAAATGCATATTCAGTATTGCTAATGCAGTGAAGGTGCAATCGCTTTCACCTCTGGAGTAGGAAAGCTCTTGGAACGTCTTTTGAATGTTAACTCAATTCTTATACCATCTTTTTCTTGGGGGTCTATTTTATCTATCTTTTAAAGTGAAGAGGTTTCTTTTTTCCTCTCTGCAGTGACCACAACAAGGAGCAGATAAATATAATTCAGTTTTGCTTGGAACAGAACTTTGTACAAAATGAGAGGAAAAACATGCAGTTCAAGATAAACTCCTGAAACGTAACCAGAAATATTCCACTTTGATTATTCAGTATTTTTATTTATTCTTTATCTTTCTCAATTACATGAACTTTCAAAAAAAAAAAAAAATTCAAGTGTGAATTTATCCCACATTTACAGATGATTCTCATTCATTGTAACAAAATTCTGGTTTTACTTCTGGTTAACTTTTTAAAAATTATTTATTTGCCAGGCTGTCTATTTTTAAAAATGTAGATGATTCTTAAGCAGTCTTTAACTACAATTAAAAACAACCTGTCAATAAGTTATGACTTATTACACTAGTATATACAACATTTCACCATTTATGTAGTCAAGGTTTCATGCAATTATATGAAGGCTTGCTTTTTAGAGTCAAAGAGTCTGCAGTTGTAAAATATGTGAGAGCATGTGATGTTACAGCAGTGACAGAAATCTTCTTATATCAGTTGAAACATGAGTTATCCTGTATTTTTGAATGTATTACAAGTATATTTCTACAGTTAATATTTGGGGTTTTTTGCCTTTTTTTAATCCAAAAAGATGGATATGAGAAAGACGGATGACATAGCTTTCAGCTCATAAAATAAGCATCACTTCTTTTTCTGCAGTTGCTATCTGTTCATTAACCTTCTTTTATACAGGCAGAATCCCTCCTAAAGTGTAAGCATGAGTCTGTCTCTGACAGGTTATCTCTGTAACTCGCAGCTGCCTTTGCAAGAGTGATGTGTCCTGTAGAGTGAGAAGACACTCTTGTAGTTTCATTTGTATTTTGACCAAATAGCTCTTAGATTTAGAAATATTTCTAGAAAGGTTATAATGGAATTCCTACCAAATGTTCCATACTTGGTATGATTCAGAGTACCACTTTGTGTGCATCCTTGTGATTATTTAAAAAAAAAAAAAGTCATGTAAAAAAGGACAGGACGCAAAGCCATATAAAGTTTGCAAAACTTCAGAATAATTTGTATTCCTTTAGACTGAGTACTTAGAGCTGTAGGTTTCCTCTTGCTTCTGTTAGTAGAAAACAGATTACATATTAATTTCCTTAATTAGTTTAAATATTTTATGTTAGTAAGAAAGTAACCACATGAGCAACTGCTCTGCAAGTGCTACAGCCATGAAATTCACTGGACAGTTTCTCACAACAGAATTTAAAGGCAAAATCAGGATCAAAATAATGGGAATTATAGGAACAAACCAATAATTTTTGGTATCAATATTGAAGTCTGCTGATTGGATGCTTCCAGAAAATAACACATTTTTTATTTCCTATTAGCTCCTTGACTGCTGTTTATCACCTATATAGAATATGAAAGACAATAAATAATGTCACTTATGACAAACTAAAGGTAAAAGTTTAGCTCAGGAAAACACAATGTCCTTATTTAAGCAGGAAAGTCTGATTTATTTAGGTTTTTTCCACAAAATCTTTGCTTACTTTGTGTATATGCATGACTCCTGCAGGAAATCAAAATACATAAGGTAAGGTGGTGATATGTCTCAAAGAGACTATCTGAATTATTTTAAGATTATTAACAGCTGGTCACAGTCCATAGGCACGGGCAAAGCTATTCATGGGCACGGTGGTAAAATAACATTCATCACCATAAAAATGGATATACTTCTGGTTTTCTGATTTCATTGCTAGTAGCTAGCTTAAAATTGATAAACAGGCTCTGAAGTATTTCCTGAATTATGATGATGTCACAATGACATAATTTAACAGAACTACTGATTGGGGCTTATAAATCGAGTGACTTGCCCACTGGATTTCATTGTTCACAGAATTCATGCTTTTTAACTTCCCTTTTTAAAAAAAAAAAAAAAAAAGGAAAAAAAAATGTTTTGTTCTGTTTTTTTTAAGTTTCTCTAAGTTGCTTTCTATTCAGCTTAGAATTTGGAGGGCTTTCTGTCTTCTCCAAGTGCCAATGCCATGAAAACTGATATTTTTAAATGCCGTGTAAGTACCCCTTCAAAACCAGATGCCTGTTGTGGAAAGGCAATGGTAGGAAGACAGAGATGTACTGGGCCTCTAAGGGAGTTATAGTCATTAGCCCCAGACACGTCTGGCACATGCATTCATTGTTACCTGATGTAATTTTGGCCAGGCAGCAGTGCAAAACAACTTGCCTCCCTTTCACGTGCTGTGGCTTTGTAACGCACTTACGTGACAAAATGAGGTACTTCCTTACATGCCTTAAACTGAGATGTTTCTCTACATGGTAATACTTCCTTTCATTTCTGCTTTATCCTAGAAAATACAAGTAAGGTGATGTACAAAGACTGAATACAGCAATTTTAGACAGCTAAATAATCCATCATTGAAGTTAATACGTAGGTTTTTTTTTTTTTCATTTACAGCTATTTATGCTGATAGAGTTGCCTTGGTGGAATATCATCCTTTTATACAAGAATGTCAGATCTGTCTCAGTAATTTCAAAGTTAGTATGTCTGCGAGACAGGATACATTAAGCACTCCAGAAGTCTGAGAACAAACTAAGAGAAATGTTCTTTATATCCTTTCTGATTATAAGGATTAACTGTGTGCATCCTTCCCTTCATCTCCTACAGTCGTACTGCCTTGATGTGTATTGTATGGATTAGTAAAACAGCAGAATCTCAGAGGAACTGTGCTTTGCTGGTAGGTTTTGGGTGAAACACATACTGTGGTCTTTGCTGTTGGTATCTTTCCTCTCATTTGTATTGAGGTGAAATGCAACACCCAAGTGGTCTCTGATTGCTTGATGCTGGAAGAAGCCACTCGTGCTTCGCGCCAGGTGACACTGCTGCTTTGGGAAATATTTTGGTGATTTTTTTTTTTTTAAATTTTTTTTCCTACTTCTGCAAAAAATAGGGAAAACCCACATTATGAAACTGTGTGCAGCTGCTTTGTAGAGACCAGTCCAAAGCAGTTGAGAGAGCTGTGAGCACATCTGTGGTGAAACACACCATTTTGAGACGCTTCTAAACTCTTAAAGAGAGTTGGGGAATGGGAAGTTACATTGGGTAACAATCTGTTTTATTTAGAGGAGATCTAGTTATTTATATTGCATAAATAATGGAAAGCAAATGATAAATGCAATAGAATATATAGAAAATGTTAACCATATAGATGGCTGATGAGATTGTTTAAAAGAATAATCAAATACCAATGGATACTGGGGTTAAGAACCACACAGAGATTCTCTGATACATCTGAGGAATGAAAGAGCTTCAGTCAGAGCCATAGCTATTATTAAAGGCCCATTATAAATCATAATGCAGAGAGGCAGCCCTATTCTGCAGCAGGATGATATCTCCATCATATAAGTAGGTAGAATACCAGTTGTAGCAAAGGAAGCTGGGAGGCATTATCTACTAAAATTAAACATTTTCAAATCTACAGATTTTGGGAGCATATACTTAGACCTTTTAAAGGAACTTAGTAAGTGTTTTCATTTTGGTTTGTTTTATTATTTTTTTTGTTCCAAACAACATGTCTTCAGTCACAAACCCATGAGGATGTTAAAATAATACAGCTCAGTAATATTAAAAAAAAACAAACCCTCCATTAACCAACCAACTAAATCCCCCAAACCCAACATTCAAAAATGCTTGTGACCTGAGCAAGAAGAAAGGAAAACACAGTTGCTGAGAATATTATCCTAATCTCCACCAATCAACATCCAAGCCAGAAAGCATTCCCTTCTTCTACACTCCTATCTCCATTAAAATCCAGGACATTTAGCCTGAAGTGAGAAACCTCCAGTTTCAAAGAGGGCGGCTCCTTCATATGAGGATAATTCAGTATTTCAGAAGAGTAGCACTGGGGGTATGATATTGCTCCATTTTCTGAAACCTTAAAAAGGAGGCAAAATGTTTCCTAAAAGCATTTTTTTTTGGCACTGGCCTAGACCATGAGAGCATTTTTTTTAACATTTGCAGCTCCATAACAAAACAGTAAGTAGAACTGAATCTCCTGCTTCAGGTGAATCTCCAATATTGGCTCATTGCCTTACACATTGCCTTATTTATTTATTCATCCAAACCTTCAAAACTTGGTCAGACAACAGGGTGAGGTAGGCAGGTTGTATTCATGTTGTTAACTAATATTGAGAAACCTCTGCTTGGTGTCCTTATATGCTCAGGGTCCCAGCAACCATCACAAACATCTGGGAAGCCGATAACCCTAGGTTTACCTGTCAGGGGCTTTGTCTTGAATCTGAAGGTAGTAGGGCTTTTGTAGGTGATTTTTGGATGTCTTGTTATTTCCTTGCTCTAGGCATTGGTCTGTCTTTTTTGTTGGCCGAAAAAGTCCGTTTATTGATTCACCTAAGCAGCGAAAAACTTCTGCATAAGTCAAGTGACAGGGCTCAGTATAGGTGTGTCTGCAGGAAATTACTATGATCCATGACAGTGGTTACCCAATGTGGTTACACATGCATCACTGTGAAGTTTCAAATTTACTTGTACTCTACCATGAAAGTCATAAAGAAATGAAGAATTTGTTCATTTCGTTGTTTAGTAAGCTGTAGATCAGCAGTCATCTGAAGGCCACGCTCTAGATGTAGCTAATGTTTAAGCTCTGTGAAAGTGGTATGAAATGAGACTTTTCTTCCTCTCTTTTGTTTAGTCACTTCCATTTTTATTAGTTGGCCACTTTCTTCTTCTAGGTCAGTGTTCTTTATTACCCTCCTTGCCACTGCAAGAGATTTCTGCATCGATAACTAATTGCTATTGGTAAGAAAATTTGCTGCTCAAAGACAATCAAATACTCCTGTTAACATTCTTAGAGAGCAAAGAAAAGTGACTCACTGAAAAAAATTCATTTAATTTCTTGACACTTTGTAGAAAAAAAAAGCCTGTACTGAACCACCTTTGATTCTAAGGGCTCAGTTTTTAGCTTCGCTACAGTGTGGGTGGGGGAAGGCATTCAGAAATACTTATTGCCTGAGAGACAAGAAAATATAGGAAGAGCCGTGATCTAGTGCAAGAGTAGAGAGCATGAATCATGGCGGTTTGTTGTTTCCCCCTTGGTCTAGTATGAAATAAGAGAAACCAGACAGTCTTATTGTTAGAGTCTTTGGATAAACTTCTGAGTGGAAGGCTGCCGGGTAGCTCCGTAAAAATTACTACGGCTTGAAGAATGTGTGGAAACACTCCATGAGTATTTATGTACCTCATTTGACATAGAACAGAAAGCTACCCCGGAATGACTTCCCATCAATTACTATGCTTTACTGTGAGGGTGGTGAGACACTGGAACAGGCTGCCCAAAGAAGCTGTGGATGCCCCATCCCTGAAGGTGTTCAAGACCAGGCTGGATGGGGTCTGAGCAACCTGGTCTGGTGGGAGGTGTCCCTGCCCATGGCAGAGGGGTTGGAACTAGATGATCTTTAGGGTCCCCAACCCAAACCATTCTATGATTGCAAGTGTGTTAAAGTTATGACTTTCTTTTTCTTTTTTTTTTTTCTGTTGAAGGTGGTATTTGATATATTAAATTATGCAACTGGTCTTTAGATGGTGTGATTAATTGTTTTGTAAAAATAAGTCTGCCAACTGTTTACAAGCTACTTTACCTTGCATGCTTGATTCAGATATATTTTCATTTAGGTACAGCTAAGGGTAACTGCTTGACTACATAAACTCTAATTGACTGATGCATGTATTTATATTCCTGGATCACTGATCAAGGGCAGTTAATTACTGAAACTGAAGTCCTGCCTAATTTGAGTCTGAGAGTCTAAAACATGGTGTGACAGCAAGCTCTGCCCTTTGCTGTTCCTCAGTGCGTGGCTGGAACTGTCAGGTTTACAGCCAGTGCACAGGGTCTTGGAGACCCTCAATAAAGACCCTCTAACCAGAAGAGAAATAAATTTTTCAGTCATTTTGGAAACAACCTAACACAAGAGGGAAACTGAGACTTGTCTGAAGCAATTTTTTTTGTTTGTGAAATATACAGCATACTTGGTGCTTCAGTGGTTTGGGGAGTAAATACTTTTTTTTTTTTTTCTTCTAATAGTAGATAAAGACATCTTTTATGACACCAATACTGCACTGCCTGTGAGGTTGATGGGAATAATAGCATTGTGGCATTACAGTACAAGAAGTACTATGTTTTGGTAATTTTTAACTCGTGTGTCTGTATGGCTATAGTTCCGATGCAATGATGTGACTGGTATGAACTTGGTTTTGGGCAGAGTCCATTCTGCAAAGCGGTCATTTTTGTGAGGAGACCTCACCTTTGGCAAAATGGTTGCTTCTGTGAAACTCTGCTGAACTTGGGGAAAAATCAGAGGTTTGCTGTACCAAGCTCCTTCAGAATTTTGTCTTTTACCTTTCACCGGCAGATTTAATTTTAAAGAAAATGTCTGTTACAAGCATTTATTTACCTTCTCCACTTTTAAGCACCAAAAAAGGAATCCAGAGGAAAAAAAAGTGCTAAACTAATATTAAGGGTCTGATTAACCTTGAGAAATACAAGGGTATGACTCAAACAAGTCTAATTTTTGTGCTGAAGTATTGTACCTCATTTAGTGTGCAAGATTTCCTTCCCTGATAGACCGTAACAGCTGCAATAGAAAACCTTTAATGAGGTAAGGATTGTTTTAGCCTTGACTGTAAGTGAGTCTTACTTTATGCTCCCCTGCATCAGCTATATCCTTGAGATGCATCCTTTCATGTAAAAGAAGTTTAGAGAGTAGAATAAAAAAGAACAAACTATAAAATGTACATACTAACAGGACTTTAAATTTCAGCCTCAACTGTTCTGCTAGTATTATGGTTGATGAAAAGTTACACTTGAGCACTCTCAATGCAAAAGTGGGTTTTGACTAAACAGAATTTTTGTATGAAAATAGATGCTTTTCTCTCCCAGGAGGAGAGACTGACCTACAAAGGACAGCTAAAGAATAAGGTGCACAGTTTTCCTGGGTAAGCTACAGCAGTGTTTCCAACCTTTGACCAAAATATTTGGATTTTTATATTCTCTTCATCCATGTAGATAATCCAACAATTTTTTGATGACCATAACCTAAAAACTGAATTCATGGAGTCATTGGAAAACATAGGAATGAGATAGAAAAATGCATATGCAGCATCAGAAACTGGGTAGCAATGAATCTCATTAGAAGTGACTGCTGTGCACAATACTTCATGCATTGCTCAGAAAGGCTGTTGAAGGGCAGATCAGATTTGATAGTGAAAGGCTGGAAATGCTCTGAGTGACAAAGCCATCCATCATGAGGATAAAGTTCTGGGTATGCGCATTGGTCTGACTTAACAAATGGTGCCAGACTAGGAAACTTGCTCCTACAGGGTCTGTGACATGTCACAGATTTAATTTTGCTTCAGTACAAATATATGGGGAAATTGGCTCAACTTTTCCTAATAACTCAGGGCTTGTTTATCTTGTCAGATGAATAAGAAAAGTTAGAACCTCCCTGGTGTTGAACGGGCTTTGAGCAGGCAAGTCAGCTTTGATTCAAAAGCCCCTGGAACATTGGAATGGGCTGTGCTTAAGCTCAGATTCTATTATTCTTATCTTATCTGCTTTCTCATCTGATATTTTTCTAGAAAGTTTTTTTTTTTTTACTCTTCTTGAAGACAGCCTTGTCCTTCTGACATTCTTTTGTAGAGAAGCCAGCACAAATTTTCTGGGTGTCTCTGCAAATAACAGGGATTTGTCCCTTAAGAAGAGTTGTAGTAATAACTTTAAAGATATCAAAAGCAGGAGCTGAAATTATGCTTTTGACACTGTTGATATTGTAAAGATGTGACATTGGCTATTTACTGTAGGTCCACTTTTTCAATAATAAGCTTAATAAGCAATATTCAACAATTACTGAATTAAAGAAAAGATTTCAAATTTTTCAGAAAAAAATTTAGTGAGTGGTGTATATATAACTCAAACTGAAAAGTCACAGACTATGGAATCATTCTAGTTGTAGGTAAGTGGTATTTATGCTGCACAGACATCTGGGAGGTAGGTTAATCTAGATGATTTCATGGTGTCTTTTTTAGTCCATGTTCTCAGTGCTTAGATGCTAACAACAAGGTAACATTCAATCGGTTGAACATGAAACTGAGTAAAAAAAAATACATACTTCTTTTTGCAATGCATAATTAACCTCTATCATGCATTGCCCCAAGATGCCACTGCAGGCAGAGAGTAAACAGGAGTCCAAGAGGTCTTAAACTTTTATACGTCTCTTCACAATATTTACAGTTGCATTAGAATTGGGAATTATAGAAGGGATGTAAACATTCATGCTTCCACTTGTTTGCAAGATGGGAAGATGAAGTAAGATTGGTTAGTTTCACATTTTCTTTTTTTAGAAAACCATACGTCTTTCTATATGAGACAAATGCTCAAGGTCTGTGTGCCAAATTCTGTGCTTCTTAACTAAGTGATGGCTTTTGCCTGACAAAGGCCTATGGAATTCAGCCCAGTTACGTTATTCTTTTTTTCTTGCAGTGCTATGTGCTGTAAATTAGGATGCAGTAATACAACAATGCAAGCCCTAAAAATTCATCTATTTTCATGGGTAGGAAATTATATCTCTCGCCCATCATTAACCAGCAAACAGCCGCTCCCGTTCAGTATTCTAATCACTGCTGAATAGTTTTACACATCTTTAAACAGCCCTTTTAGTGTGTTGGGTTTAAAAGACTGTTGCTGACAGAGCAATTGCACAGCTGGCTGGCTGGCTGTACTTTGAGCACTAATGTAGTTGGTGGAGTAAATCATGCAAAAATACTGACTTTTAAGGTTAGTCTGGTTTGTAATAGAAAGAAGAGCATGTTCCCATAAGTTTAGGAAGACAGATTTATATTGCTGTGATAGTAAAACAGTACTAGAGTTCACAGAAGTTCTACAGATATTTTCTGTGATAAGTGCTTTCAAACAATCTGTTCTGAATGCAGCTGATTTACACTACTGAAACAAGCAAATTTAGAGGTGTCTTGTATCCATAGCGCATCCGAGTACTGCATATGCTGAGTACCCAATTCCACCAAAGACATCAGTGCATTGCTTCTTGGGGAGATGCTCTGCATTAAGCTTAACACACACTGCTGAGAGAAGGATTATAGTTGTTGTGAGGAAAAAGTGTGGACAAATTGGATGGGGGAAGAATAGATTTTTAGCCCAAGGCTTATTGTAAAGGGAAAAAAGAGAAAAGAGTCAACTGTTTCTTAATGTACTATTTTGTAATAGAATGTACAATCTGCCTTAGGCTTAAATAACTTTATATTTTCCAAAGTTTGTAATAGTTTTGATTATTTTAATGCCTTCCCAAGCATTTTAGCTAACTAAATTGGTATAATCTTTTTGAATCTCTCAAGGCTATTCCATCAACTTAGTGACTATTCCACGAATCAGTCAAGTAAGATGTGAAAATATACCCAGATTTTGGAACAGAGTGAAACTCCCACTGTAATTTCAGAAATGTCCTTCAAATCTTGGGAACTGTTCATGAGTCTAAACAAAGTCCCTTTGTTGTTTTCTTTTTTTTTTTTTTTTTTTTTTCTTACAGGCCAATTTACTAAGGCAATTAGGTAGTCCTGCAATTTGAGAATCATAATTGACTTGTC